>NC_043705.1:43123323-43137426 GCF_006229205.1 Suricata suricatta
CTCAAGTCATGATCTCACAGTTGATGAATCTGAACCCTGCTTTGAGCTCTGGGCTGACAGTATAGAACCTGCTTGGGATTCTCTCTCTCGCTCTCTCTCTCTCTGCCCTTCCCTTACTCATGCTTGCTTGCTCTCTCTCTCTTAAAATAAATAAATAAACTTTAAATAAAGTCTTTTAATTTGAAAAAAGAGGTGGATTATAAGATCTTATAAGATTATAAGAAGAATGGAAACAGTAAGAAGGCAAGTGTTGCAATCCTAAGGTCAAAGTCAAATTCAAGACAAACCATATATTTTTTACAATGTTTATTTATTTTTGAGAGAGAGGGAGGGAGAAAACAAGCAGGGGAGGAGCAGAGAAAGAGGGAGACACAGAATACGAAATGGACTACAGGTTCTGAGCTGTCAGTGTGGCACCCCATGCTGGGCTCAAACTCATGAATCACGAGATCATGACCTGAGCTAAAGTTGGACGCTTAACCGACTGAGTCACCCAGATGCCCCAAGCCAAACTATTAGAAGAGACAAAGGCACTTACAAAAGCCATGTTTCACAGTATAAATAATTTTTAAACAAATGTGTTAATATTTTTTGCCCACTAATTGACAGAGCTTCAAAAGGAGAGCTTGGTTGCAGATCATGCCACTGAAAGTGTGGGGAGACAGGTTGCTCATACAGCGATGGCGAGAGAGAATGAGGGTGATATAACAGTAGTTACCAAAATTACAAATGCATATGTTCCTTTTTAGACGCCGTGCTTCTCTTCTGGGAATTTAACCTACAGATATACTCAAATATGTGCAAAATGAAGCAAATACAGAGATTATAATTGTGGTGTCTTTGTGGCATTTTTTTAATAGCAAAAGATTGGATACAAGTCGACGCCTGTGAGTAGGGGACAGTTTAAATAAATACTGCTGCACCCACGTAGCAATGCTGCTGTTATAAAGAATGGAACAGCTCTGTGTGTGTTGACAAAGTGATGACCGAGATACAAGATCTTAAAAAGCCGGGTGGAGTACAGTGTCCTAGCATGCCGCCTTTTGTGAAAAAAATATCTGAGGAGACCCCCCCATATCCTGGTAATGGCAGTTATGTAGCATCTGGTAGGAATAGGAATTGGGAGGCTGGGGCACCGGGAGGAGGAAGACATGATGATCACTCTCTACTCTTTTGTTTCTATTCTGGAAAAAAAAAATGATACGAAATAATTTAAAAATAAATAAGGCAAGAGAGTATATAATGCGCTTGGGGATGTTTCCACTTACTCTTTTTAAACGTTGATCTCTAAAATGTTGGTTAGCTCTAGTTATCTGGACAATTTAATTACGTGGAACACCTCATTTCCTGACTATGCCGGATGAATGCGGCATCACTCGGGTTTGCTGACTTATGCACACTTACAAAGTTAACATTATCAGCATAGCACAAAAGAGATTGGAATTTAGAACAAAGGGTGGGGATACTCTTCAACAATATGTTAAAGCAAAAGGAGAATGGATGGAGGAGTTAGAGTCTGTAACTCTTGCCCCGATGGCAGGATGAAGGTCCAATGAATGAAATACAGGAGGCTGTGTGGAGTGCCGCGCTGCTGAGTGTAGCAGGCAAGGCTTCTGTTCACAGAACAGCAAAGCCGGTGGCTGCCTTTGTAAGAACTGCTTTGTTAGGCACAGGCATTGACAGAGAATAGTGTTCACCACTCACTTAGGTGCTTTGGAGGGATTGCAAGGAGGGCAAAGGCGTGTCTTCTGCCCTAGGAGAAGCCTGGCATTGGCCACAGGACGTGGGAATGTAAGCGTGCCCTCCCCAAAGGAACTTAAGTGGCGGGCACATTCCCTGGAAGAATAGAGCAAAAGTTGACCATCAGGCTGATAGGAATTGCAGGAATATGCCTCTACATGTTCTAAAAAATCTGGATGCGTCATATGGAAATTCAGATTGTTTAAAGCTTTTTTGAAAAACTGGAAGATCTGACAATGTAGGGCCTGCTTTTTCTGCATATTAACACCCAGCAGAGTTGCGCAGGGATTGTCTCCCTTTAGATGGGACATAAGCATCTCCCTACTACCCTACACATGGCCCATCCCTCCCAATTACTGGCCGGTCAGTATCTGTAGGTACTTCAGTTAAAAGTCCTGAACCAGAGTTAGGAGGGGATAGTTTAGAAAAATGTCTTGGAAACATAAGATTCTGGAACAGATTTTGAAAGACAAGATATAGTGGCCTGGTGGATTGGGTATATGAGGCATTTCAGGAGAAAGGTTTCTAGAAGGCCAGAGTATTTCTTCTTGACCAAAACTTGGACCAATCATAGGGTGCCTGTGCTTTGGAGAAATCAGGATAATGCTGGGTGAGCAAGATCTTAGCTGCTACCCTGTGCCAGCTGTTTTGCAGGGGCACATCAATGAGCAAGACGAATGGTTTCAGGGAGCTTACAGCCTGCTAGTGGAGGTGGCCACAATGAGAAAATGAATTCTTACGTGCAGACTTACACAACATAACTAGTACTATGAAGGGAACAGACAGAGGATTGTCATCAGGGATTTTTGTGAAGGTGGGCAGAGAAGGGGACACAGAAGCTGAGACCTGAATGACCGAAAGAGTCATTTAGGTGAGGAATGTGATTAAGAAGGTGTCAAGCAGAGGGAACAGCATGTGCAAAGGCCCTGCAGAGGGAGTATTCCTGAGCCTGGAAGAACAACCATAGTGTCTAGAGCACAGTGAGGAAAGTGGTATGAAATGACACTATGCAAGGAAGAAGAATTAGACCACGGCTCTGGTAGTAAAATGCCAGAGCTATATTCGACCCTGAGAAGAAGTTATGGGGAGATTTTAAGGATAGGAGTGTCCTGATTCAATTTACAGGTCGAAGGGACTTGCAAGATTAATCTAGGAAAGATAAGACAGGAAGACAGGGAAGGGAGGCAGGGAGGCAGGGAAACATGGTTCAGGCAGGGGTTGGCTTGCTTTCCCTTTCAGCTGCCCACTACCAGCATCTGAACACTGATCAACAGCCCTCTTTTCTGGACAGCCATCCACTCCCCTCTCTCCTTGGTGTTTCATCTTTACTCTTGGTCCTCATGTTTTAAAGCTTTCCCCTATAATGGAATATTGGGAAAAGTCAGCTTCCTTTGTCTCCTCTTCCGTCCCCTGCAAACTTCCTCTCACATAACACACACACACACACACACACACACACACACACACCACTGTGAGTGTGTGCCCCTATGCAGCAATCTCAGACAGCCTCATGCTTAGGGACAGCAGTGCAGGTGGAAAGAAGCAGGTGGAAGAGTCTTGCCTGGCTAGAGCGGAGGGCCCCAACCTGAGCTTAGCAGGAAGAATGGCAGTTAGGTAAAGCAGGGCTAATTGGTAGTGGGCTTTGAAGCCCAAGACAGGAGGAGTTTTAATATGATTTGGGAGGCAGCTGGGAGCCTTTATGGGCATGTGAAGAGGAGAGCAATGTGATCTAAGTGACACTGGAGGAAGATGATTCTACATGATGTGTGTCCAATAGAAGGGAAGGGACCCCACGGGCTGGAGGAAGGGGAGCTAATTGGGAGGCAGGAGTCCAGGTTTGCAACGATTATGGTTTGGACCCAAGCTGTGGGACGGAGAAGGCAGGCAGAAGAAGAAATAGCAGGATTTCACGTTGAACTTAGGTGCCTCTGTGTGTGTTGGGGGTAGGAGGTGTGGCTACAGAGCTGAGGTGAATAAGAAAGTGGGAACTTGCTTGACTAGAAAGAGATTTGGTAGAACAGCCAAAAGAAATGTTTCATAGCCCACTTGAATGTCACTCCTGTGGGAAATAGACCCTTCCTCCATCCCCCCATCTTGAATGGTTAACGACTTTCTCTCAGGTGTATGTCCCTTTCTATTCTTGTACCATGTTGCCGAGTTGTAATATGTCTTTGTCCGTCTGTGCCTGCTGCTAATCAGTGAGCCCCACGAGACAGAGGCCCTATTTTACTCCCTTTCTGTTCCCAGTGCATAGTTAGCATGGGGCCTGGTCCTTAGTAAGTACTCAACATGTTTTGGTGAATGAGCAAATAAATGAATGGAAACGTTCCAGAGGCATGCCATTGAACCCCGCCACCATACAGCACCATAAAACTTACAGATTGTGTGGCAGCTGCAGCCGCCCTGGAGCAGTTGTGGAGATCAGGTTACAGCTGGGAGTCTCACAAAGTCCCAGCCACTGTGGCAGCTGACAGGTGGTCCTGGAAGTCCGTCTTTTGATGGCAGACACGAGGGGGGGGGCGGGGGTTAGCTCGGTGTTGGCGAAATCTGAGATCAAATTGCAGGGTTGTTTAAACACCTTAGGGTTACAAATGGGCTTTCACCCTTAAAATCCCATCTGTAAATATGTAGCCTTAAACTGTCTAAATAGCCCTCTTAATGTTGTTAAATCCTGGGGTTGGTAGAGGCCATTGGAAAGGCTTTTGTGTGCTCTCTAGTTGATTTCGCAGAAATTATGTTTGTGTTACAATGAAACGTGAAACCTGGAAAATACACAAAAAAATGAACCTTTTGTACCACATGCTAACCCCCCAGCTAGCATCAATCAAATTTATTGAACCTTCTAGATATCTACCTTTCATTCCATTTTTTACTGTGCCAAACATTTGGCTTTTTACCCGTCACATCATTAATAGTCACAACAAGTACATGAGATGGGCTATTGCTCTCAGCTTCTTTATTTGGTGAGAGCTTTTGCTGATCATGTAAGAGGAGGAGAGATCTTGGGGGACAATTTAGTTCAAGCTCCTAAGTTTGAGGTGGAGAAAGCTGATGCTCACAAAGGAGAAGCAGCCTGCGTACGGTTCCACAACCAGATGACGGGCCTACTGGGGCTGGAACCCAAACACCCTGTCATTTCTACAGGAATATTTCCCTTTTACAGACAGAGGAGAGTTAAGCACCCAGGTAGAAACACTGCAGCCATGATCTTCGGTGTGAGGATGTTCTTGTTCCTTGTTTTTCATTCAAGTCCAGTCAGTTCAGGGAAATGTCTTGAATGAACAAAGTGGGAGCC
Organism: Suricata suricatta; assembly: GCF_006229205.1. Lineage (NCBI taxonomy): Eukaryota > Metazoa > Chordata > Mammalia > Carnivora > Herpestidae > Suricata > Suricata suricatta. The sequence goes on from NC_043705.1 coordinate 43,128,359, forward strand.
TCTTGGAAGCCTGTTCCTGGTTGGAAACCCTTGGCCATTTAGGACCAAGATCAGAACCATCTGCCTGCTCTGGACTCTGCTATAGTGCTGAGGGAATTGGGTCTTTTATTTGTGTTCATTTGGATGGTTAATTATGTAAATATGTGTCTATTTAGTGCACTAAGCATTTAGATCAGATCTAATAGTCGTATTGGTTTGCTTCCCGAACTGCCCAGTGAGAAGCAGATCACTGCCAGTAACTTTTGCCCGAGGAGAATTACAAATTGTTCCTGCAAACATGGCACCCTCTCTATCTTTTAATGGATTACATTTTTTAAAAATTTAAAACAGGAGATAGGTGGACATGCCCTTGGTACACATCTCCTGTGTTTTTCATCCCAGGGTATACATTGAGTTTGCCTTCTGGGGTAAATTCACTTGATACACTCCATGTTCCCAGGTTTCACCTCCCCTGGCTGATTCTAGGAGCTGCCAAGGCAGCCCTTCAAGCCAGTGCTGGGAGCTGGGCCCTGGCAGCCTGGAGGCCTGGTAACCAGGGGTTGCCTGAGGCACAAAGCCCTGTTACTTACCCCGCCCAGTCTCCCACATTGTTTCTGGAACTTTGTCCAACGCACAATCCCCACCCTACCTTGGGCTGCTCTGCAATTCACTAGACACTACTTCATTTTATGAATGGTGACCCGGATATGGGTTTCTCATTTTTATTGCCTGGCGGCCACACAGCCATAGCTTCTGTTGGACTCAAACAAGAAAAGAGGGCAAGTCAGAGTGGAATTTTTTCCCAGTCTCTCCCCTCCAAGTATGGGTTCCCTGGCTGGGCTTTGCCTGAACAGCCTGCAGGAATTTGGACCTGAGTGAAAGAGGAAGCATTGTGTTAGATGGACTGCATGGATATTCTAGGAGAAGGTGCGCACAGCAAACACAAAGCTCTGAATGTAAGGGGCTTGTTAAAGCTTCATATCCTTTCCGGAACTATTCTTCCCCAGCTGTCTGTTCATATTCTCTCCCTTTCCCCTCTGGCAATACTTTCTGGCATGGAATTTACTCTGTTATCCTCTAAACAGGTCAGAACTTCTTTTCACTCTGGACATACATTTTCATGGCTAAAAGTATAAACCCAAAAAAGTGCACTGGGATAGACTTTCTAGGGGGCACTCTGGAACACATACCAAAAACCAAAAGGCAATTATATTTCAGCGGATTTAGCCTAAAGAACCAGTCAGACTCCTACTTAGAGCTCTAAGTACAAGATGTTCATCAAAGTGTTGTTTAGGTGAAGCAGTGGGATTCTATAGTTTCTGCTGAGTGGGGTCAGGCAACATCTTTTCTACCATATGCATTTGCATTCACTGGCTTAAGATGCTAATCACAGGCTGAGTCAGAGCTGAAGGGCCTCTTGAGGATAAAATAATTGAAACCCTATCTCTTTTTTGAGGTTGAGACATATACAGTGTGGTGAATGTGGCCCCAGTGGAAACCGGATGTCGGGCGGGCCGGGGGGGGGGGGGGGGGGGGGGGGGGGGGGGGGGGGGGGGGGGGGGGGGGGGGGGGGGGGGGGGGGGGGGGGGGGGGGGGGGGGGAGTGCTAAGGCGAATTTTATCACAAAGGAGGAAGCAAGCCAGGCTTAGCAGCAGGCCCTCATCATCAGGAGGGACCGCTGGTTTGAAACACAGCATGTGAGCTGATGCCAGCCCTTGAACCAAGCCCTCTGCTATCTTTTTGGTTTGCCTGGGATTGAGGAGATTCCTGGGACCTGGGACCCCCAGGGCTGAAATCAGCAAAGTCTCAGCAAACTCGAATAGCTGGTCATCCTCCCTCTACCAGGGAATTGTGGTTGTTGCTCAGAGGAAAAAAAGCTATGTAAGAATGATAGCATGTATCCCTCCACACCAGACACACTGGGCTTGGAGTAGCCTTGCTACGGGACCCCAGCTGAGCATGGCAAATGTGTGTTTTCCTTCTCACTTCACAGGGGTAGTGCCAGCGATAAAGACCATCAATTCTGAACTACAGTAATGGTAGTTTGGTTGCGCTAACATTGGGATTAGCGGATTTTCAGAATACGATGATGAGTCGATACAACAGGAGAAGCAAAACTCCGGCCTCAAATGCCCCCTGTAGGACTGTCATATGTGGGATGTGTCTGTCACCTTGGCCTGGCTAGCCTTGGAAGCAGACAGTGGCAACCTGCCTCCTTAGAGCAGTAGGCAGCGCGTCAGTCTCATAATCTGAAGGAAGCAGACAGTGGCAGTAATGATCCACAGATGCATGTACGTACCCCTGGGGGCCCTTGGAAACATTTCAGGAGAAAGATTCTGAAAATGATGGGAATTGGGGCCGTAGCATTATTAAATTGGGGGAGTTTATATCACTGGGACTACATTTGTGTTCATTGGCTAGCAAAAAGCCTGAAACATTCAGGTCACATATATAAATGAGCAATTAGAAGACACTATCTGATTATAGGAAATTGATGAAGTAAATTATACTGTTCATAGTCATTTGGAATAAAAATATAAATATATATATTATAACAGAGATGCAAAGAGAGCTACAATAGTATTGAGTGGAATAAAATCAGTATGTAAAATATAGCCCTGCTTCATTACAAGGATGTCTACATTTTTAATTTAGAGGCACAGGTATGGACAACCACAAGAGTCTAGAAGATTAACAATGATGGACTCTGAATAGTGGGATTTGGGGTCACTTACATTCATTCTTGTTTCTGTTGGTATTTCTCAATTTTATAATTTTTTTTAAAAGAGCATGCATAATGTATGCTATACACACACATATACTTATTAAAACTATCTGCACATTCTACACAGTTGCAACTTCCCAAACCTTTTCGCAAAAAAAGGCATCCTATTGGGACACCTGGTGGCTCAGTCAATTAAGTGGCTGACTTCGGCTCAGGTCATGATCTCATGGTTCGTGAGTTCAAGCCCCTCCTCAGACTCTATGCTGACAGCTCAGAGTCTGCATCCTCCTTTAGATTCTGTGTCTCCAGTCTCTGCCCTTCCCCTGCTCATTCTCTCTCAAAATAAATAAACATTAAAAAAATTTTTAAAAAGGCTTCATATCAGGGTGCCTGGATGGCTCAGTCAGTTAAGCTTTTGACTCTTGACTTCTGCTCAGGTTATGATCTCCGTCTTCATGAGCCTGAGCCCCGCAACCAGCTCTGCACTAGCAGCGCTGAGCCTGCTGGAGATCCTTCCTCTCTGTCTCTGTCCCTTCCCCTGCTCACACTCTCTCTTTCTCAAAAATAATAAATAAAAAAAAACTTTGGGGAAAAAAGGCGTAGTATCTACAATTTAAGATATGCTGACACCTTGGGTATTATATCCCCAAAGAACAAATCACCTTTAGGCCTGAGCTAGGGACTCCATGCGGTTTGAGGCACGAGGGGGGCGCGGGTAAAGAGCATAGGTCTAAGTTCTCATGACCAACATAGTTCAGGAATTGGTGGGGAGGGAAGTTAGAACTCCCCTTCATTGTGCTGGCACAGGGGTCCTCAGTGCCCGCACTTGCATGAGGAACAGCCCTGCCAGCTGCCTGAGCTGAGGTGGCACACAAGGAGACTTCTCCAGACCGGGGAATGGCAAGGGCTCTGGGCACGTTTGCCTGAGCAGAGCACGGGCTGTGGCAGGGGTCTGCCCTCGGATGGTCATCCCAGAGCCTGGCTAGAAACAGAGGTGAGGGGGTCCCCCCATGTGTGTCCGCCGGACTCATTACACAGTGTCGACCGCCGCGGGAGTCAGAAGCAATTGATGGTGCTCTGCAGCTCTGCATTTTGTGAGACAATTTATGCAGTAAGAACGCAGCGGCATTTTTTAGGCTGCATTTGCCCTCCCAGTCTGTCTCTAGCCTAGAAGAGTAACTGAAGGGAGTAAGGAAGTAGCCGCTCCGGGAAGGGGCGCGGCTGGCGCTGCATACTGGAATGCACTGCTAGCTGACGGCCCAGACAGTAGAAATTAGAGGACACAAAAGCTCCTCTGCTTGCCGTCTGCGACACGCCTTGACTGGTGATGAGTAGAATTCACAGGGCTTAGGAATTGCATACTTAACAGAAGCTCATCCAAACCTCTTTGGTCTGGATAATGGGCTGGAAATCAAGCTCTTGCTGAGAGTTTCTGGTTCAATCAAGTCAGAAAAGAACTTGAATCTCAATTTTTAAAATGCATACAGTTTTATAATATGATTGAAGGGGTCCTTTGACCTTCAGCTTTTACCAGCTAGCCCACACTTCTCTATTCCTCTCTCACCTCGCCTCCAAAAATGCTTGGGGATCTGTTCTAGAAGATTTCACTGTATCCAAGCTGTCAAGAAAGGAGCACTTATTTAAAGTACTTGGCCTGTCCATCTAAGGGTTTAAAACAATTTTTTAATGTTTTTATTTATTTTTGAGACAGAGAGAGACGGAGTACAAGTGGGGGAGGGACAGAGAGAGAGGGAGACACAGAATCCGAAGCAGGCTCCAGGCTCTGAGCTCTCAGCACAGAGCCCGACGTGGGGCTCGAACCCCAAACTGTGAGATCATGACCTGAGCCGAAGTCAGATGCTTAACCGACTGAACCACCCAGTCGCCTCAGTCAGAAGGTTTCAAAAGAGTTAAGCTGACCTCACAGGGTAGAAATATAAAGCATTTTTAAATTGTGTCAGTTGAATTCTTTAAAGTATGATACTGTTGGGAGGAGATACAAATTGGGACATAGTAATTCCTGAAAGCAAAACTCTGCTCAGAAGAAAAAGAAAAAAAGAGGAAGGCGGAGGGAGAACATTGAGAATGTCATCAACCGATGAGTAAGGGCACCTCTGCTCTCGGAGCTTCAGGTCTCGGAGCTTTCTGTCTGAAAGTACTAAATTATGTGGAAAAGCGTCTTTTCTCCTGTGTGTAAAGGTGGGGGAGAGGAATGTAAAACATTAAGAGAAGGGCATGCTAGTAATTTGAGTTCTTTAAGTAATAAAGATTTTTGGAAATACCACTAAATGAAATTGTGCTCTTCAGAAGGTTGGGCCTCACTCAGTAAAACACTCACTTTGGAAGCCTCTTGGATTATCTGGTGAAGAAATACAACTCGAGAGTTGGAGTTGGGAGTTCAGAAGTCATATACTTTTAAATCTCAGCATGTCCCATCTTTTCCCTCGGGATGTCTGAAGCAACTTTAAATAGGAGCTTCAGTTCCTCAAGCTCCCCAGACTGCAAAATCGCCTCCAGCTGTTAGGCTCTCTGAATCTCCATTAAACTTATGCCTATTTACTGAGGCCAGAACCGTCCACCTCTTCTTGCTCTGTCTGTCTGTGTCTCTCTCTCTCTCTCTCTCTCTCTCTCTCTCTCTCTCTCTGTGTGTATTTTTTTCTATTTTTAAATTTGTACTTCCCTAAATGAGGTCTTCTCTTGCCCTGAGGTCAGATTCAAGACTTTCGGAGTGTTAGAACAGGCAGAGATCCTAGCACTGAGCTAGTCTATCCTCTCCCTTGCACAGTCAAGGAAACTGGGGTCAGAGTAGTTAAAGAGATGTATGTACGGTCCTAGAATGTTTTCTGCAAAATAAAGAACAGTATGGATTGCGTAGAATAACAGGCCTCTGAAGTTACCCAGACTCCATGTGTGTCCCAGATCTGCCTTTTGCCCCGTGGCCCGAGGCCTAACCACATAACCACAGCCTCTCTGCCATCTATAGGAAGGGGATAATAAAATATGTATTAAGGGTCACTCTGTGGACTAAATGAGTGTCTACCCCAGGATAGACTTTCAATAAACGTCAGTTTTTCTTATAATGACAAGGCACCAGAAGAAGTCAAATATTTAGGGGATTAAGATGGCCAAATATCTCAAATTTATTTTAGGCCACATATAAATGAGGTAGAACTATTCTTAACTGACTTCTGTAATCTGTACCATTTCCTAAAACCCCTTATCTCCATAGGAACTCCCTGAAACAAAAATATTTCCACCAATCGGAGAACGCAGTACCCCCATGCCTTCCTCTTGGAGCCTGCAGAGTGCTTTTCCCTCACATTGGGAGGGAGCAGGGACCTTCCTGTCACTGGCCTATATTACTCAGGATGTAGTTCAAGATCCAGAGGCTGGGCCTCCTGGTAAGATTCACATAGCAATCGTAGAAAATCGGGCTGAGCACTTGGTGTAGAATCAGGAAAATTACAAGATGAATGGACTGTTGTGAATATGAAACATAGCCTGTTCTTCAAAGTGAAAAGGAAGAAAAGAAAGATCCTGGCAATTATCGCCCTGTAAACATCAGTTCCAGCTGTAATGTGTGTGTGTGTGTGTGTGTGTGTGTGTGTGTGTGTGTGTGTGTGTGGTTAAGTAGCAGGAAAGTGATGCTATCGGGAACAGTAAGTGGCTTAGGCTTCAAAGAAACAAATCATGCCAGCACAATAGCTTTTTTTTTTTTTTGACAGAGTTATGAATAGATGGCGGGGAAATGCAAGAGATGTAATATATCTTATGTTGGTAAAGATTTGATATGTCTCAGGAAATTTTATTTGCAAAATTAACTACAAGATCACAAAGAAAGGTTATTGATAAATTGCAGAGTATCTGGTTGTAGGAAGGTGCAGAGATGGCCGTCGAGGATGGCCTTATTTAACACTTTCATCGTTAATTTGGAAGAGAGAGTGAATCTCTCTCTGTGTTCATCAAAATTGCAGGTTATGCGAAATCAGGATGTGGTATGAACACTGGTCAGCCAGACAGACACAAAGGGGTCCCCAGAAAAAGGAAGAGCAAGAGACAACTGAGAAGAGCCACATTTTTAGGTCTGTTTTGATTTACCTTTCTTGTAGTACATAAAATGAGAACGTGATAGCCAAGTGGAGCAACACAGACATGGAGAAGGAGATGGGCAATAGAAAGGAATCTGTTCCACATACACTTGTGGGGACCAGCATTTACTGGGGCCAATGTGTGCCAAGTTCTGCACATGGACTTCATGCTCTGTGAGCAGCTACCCAGCGAGGCTCAGTGATATTAAGAATCCTGCAATGGAAGAGGAACTTGAAATTTTGCATAATCTGACCATTACTCACCAGGTATAATTTGACATAAATTTGACTTCCTTGACTTCAAGGAATTCTATAGATTTACATTGTATCTGTAGGTCAGTGGTCCACTTTGAGTTAAGTTTTATAATGGGTATGAGGTAAGGGTCAAGGCAAAATATTTTGCATAGGGACATCCAGCACCATTTTTTGAAAAGACTATCATTTCCTCTTGAATTGTCCTTCTTTGTCAAAAATCATTTCTCATCCATGTGTGAGTCTACTTCTTGAATCTCTATTCTGTTCCACTGATCTATGTGTCCATCCTTTTGCCAGTAACTCATTGTTTAATTACTAAAATTTTACAGTAAGTCTTGAAATCACCTAATATAAGTCCTGCAACCTTGTTCTTCTTTTTCAAAATTGTTTTGTCTATTCTAGTTCCTTTCTTCTTTCATATAAATATTATAAACAACTTAACAATATCAATAAAACAAATCTCTAGATCAGTTTGGGGAGAACTGACATATTAACAATATTGGGTCAATCCATAAACACAGGATATCTCTCCATTTCTTTAGGTTTCTTTGATTTCTCTCATCAGTAGTTTTTTAAAGGGATAGTCCTTGGTACTATTGTATATAATATTGTTGGGTTTTTTTTAATTTCAAATTTGGGTTTTTTTATTACTTGTCTATAAAAATACAAATGATTCTTGTATATTGACCATGTATCTCATGGCCTTACTTAACTGACTTATTAGTTCTAGGCCTCTTTGTAGATTGTTTGGAATTTCATAATAGGCAATCATGTCATCTGTGACAGAGAATTTCAAATGGTCTTTTTCGATCTGTATGCTTTTTGTTTTTTCTTTCTTATTGCTTTATTTCCCTGACTAGGACTTCTAGGACAATGTTGAGTAAGAATGAGAAGAGAAGAAATTCCCGCCTATTCCCCATTTTAGGAGGAAAGCAGTCGGTCTCCATATATGATGTTAGCTGTAGGCTGCCAGCATATGTCTTTTACCTTAAGAGAGTTCCTCTCTATTCCTAGTTTCCTGGGAGCTTTTAATCATGGATGGATGTTGGATTCTGCCAAGAAAATTTTGCATCCATTTTGAGAATCAAATAACGATTTTTCGCTTTAGATTCTCTGTTATCTTTTAGAGAAGCTAAAAGTGAAATTGTGAATTTATATCACACCACAGTTCTTAATTTTATATAGATCTAAGTTTTGTCTGATATCATATTCCTTCTGGCGGAAGACCTTTTTATTTTTATTTATTTATTTTTTCATTTTTTATTTTTTTATTTCTAGTTTATTGTCAAGTTGGTTTCCATATAAAACCCAGTGCTCTTCCCCGTAAGTGCCCTCCTCCATGACCATCACCCCCTTTCCCCTTTCCCCCCTCCCTCTTTAGCCCTCAGTTTGTTTTCAGTATTCAAGAGTCTCTCATGATTTGCCTTCTTCCCTCTCCCTACCTCTTCACCCTCTTTCCCCTTCCCATGGTTCCCTGTTAGGTTTCTCCTGTTGTCCTGTTAGACCTATGAGTGAAAACATATGGTATCTGTCTTTCTCTGCCTGACTTATTTTGCTTAGCATGACACCCTCGGAGTCCATCCACTTTGCTACGAATGGCCAGATTTCATTCTTTCTCACTGCCATGTAGTATATATAAGCCACATCCTCTTGATCCACTCATCAGTTGATGAACATTTAGGCTCTTTCCATGATCTGGCTATTGTTGACAGTGCTGCTATGAACATTGGGGTACATGTGCCCCTTTGTATCATCACTTCTGTATCCCTTGGGTAAGTCCCTAGCACTGCTATTGCTGGGTCATAGGGGAGTTCTATGGATACTTTTTTGAGGAACCTCTATACTGTTTTTCAGAGCAGCTGCACCAGTTTACATTCCCACCAAGAGTGTAGGAGGGTGCCTGTTTCTCCACATCCTCACCAGCATCCATAGTCTCTTGATTTGTTCATTTTAGCCACTCTGACCAGCATGAGGTGGTATCTCAGTGTGGTTTTGATTTGTATTTCCCTGATGATGAGTGA
>NC_043705.1:43137526-43229810 GCF_006229205.1 Suricata suricatta
ATACTAGCCCTTCATCTGATATGTCATTTGCAACTAACTTTTCCCATTATTTCAGTTGCCTATTAGTTTTCTTGATTGTTTCCTTTGCAGTGCAGAAGATTTTTATCTTGATGAGGTCCCAGTAGTTCATTTTTGCTCTTGAATCCCTTTCCTTTGGGGATGTGTAGAGTAGGAAATCGCTGTGGTTGAGATCAAGGAGGCTGTTTCCTGCTTCCTCCTTAAGGGTTTTAATGGTTTCTTTCTCACATTCAGGTCCTTCATCCATTTTGAGTTTATTTTTATGTATGGTGTAAGAAAGTGGTCTAGTTTCATTGTTTTGCATGTTGCTGTCCAGTTCTCCCAGCACTATCTGTTAAGGAGGCTGCCTTTTTTCTCAGGCTAAAGTGTCAGGCTAAAGTCTGAGATTGTGATGCCTCCCATTTTGGTTTTCTTCTTCAGTATTACTTTGGCTATTTGGGGCTTTTTGTGGTTCCATATGAATTTTAGGATAGTTCTAGCTTTGAGAAGAATGCTGGTGCAATTTTGATGGGGATTTCATTGAATGTGTAGATTGCTTTGGGTAATAATGACATTTTAACATTGTTTATTCTTCCAATCCATGAGCATGGAATGTTTTTCCATTTCTTTGTGTCTTCTTCAATTTCTTTCATAAGCTTTCTATAGTTTTCATAGGTCTTTTACATCTTTGGTTAGTTTTATTCCTAGGTATCTTATGGTTTTTCATGCAATTGAGAATGGGATTAGTTTCCTAATTTCTCTTTCTGTAGAAGACCTTCTTTAAAAACATTTTTTGCAGGATACATACAATGGCAATAAATATTATGTTTTTATTTGTCTGATAAGTTCTTTATTCCTTCATTTTTAGAAGATATTTTTTTCTAGGGGTAGAAGTCTGAACTGACACTTTTTTTTCCTTTTGGTTCTATTGTCATTTCATTGTCTTGGATTGAATAGCTGATGATAAGATGTCTATTGTCATTCTCATCTTTGTCTATCTGTAATATACTATTTTTCTCTAGCTGTCTTTAATATTTCTTCCCCTCTCCTCTGGTTTTGAGCAGTTTGGATATGTTGCTGGTAGAGCAGTGTGTGTGCATGTGTGTGTGTTCAGTATTTATCTTGTTTAATCTTCTCTGAATTTCTTAACTTTGATATTTGATACCTGTCATTAATTTTGGAAAAATTTTAGCCATTATTTCTTCTCTCTTTTCCTCTCTCCTCTTTCTGGGATTCTAAGTATACATATGCTAGACCACTTAGTTTATGACAGCCCTGAGATGGAAAGAGACTGTCCCTGAAGTGTAGCAAACATCGATGACCTACAGCCACTGAGAAAAACCCCATAATGAACCAGCCCCCATCGTAAACCAGAGGCATCTGAAGCATGTGGTGCATTATGGGTAACCATGGCAACAGTAAACCCTAAACACAGCTCACATCCTGTTCTATTTGTTTATTTAGCATTAGTTTTACTCTCTGTGCTTCAGTTTTTGTAATGCATTTTGACATATCTTCAAGTTCACTGATTCTTCCTTCAGCTGTTTTGAGTCTATTGATGAGGCTCTTGAAGGCATCACTGAAGTCTCTGCTACTATACTTTTTTCACTTAAGAATTTTTATGTGACTTTTGCTTATAGTTTTCATTTCTTTGCTGAAATCACCTATCTTATCTTAAATATTGTCCTCCTTTCCTACCTTAACATATTAATTATAGTTCATCTAAACTTCCACATCTGAAATTCCAACATCCGCATTGTATCTGGTTTGGTTCTGTTGTTTGCTTTGGCTCTTTGAAATGTGTTGTTGTTGTTTAATTTTCTTCATAACTTTTTTGTTGAGAGTTTGGACATCTTCTGTAAAACAGTAGAGGCTGAGAGAAATAATTTTATGCTCAAACTGAACATAGTATTCTTATGCTAGTCTTTACTCTGAAATTTTAAATGAATCCAGTGAGGACGTGATCTGTGTTTAGGGTTTATTGTTGCCATGGCTACACACAGTACACACATGCTTCAGATGCCTCTAGTTTAGGATGGGGGCTGGTTCATTATGGTGTTTTTGTCAGTAGCTGCCTTACTCATAGCATTAGGTCATCCATTTTTGCTGCACCTCAAAGAAAGTCTCTTTCCACACTATTGCAATTCTCCCTGCAGAAGCCCACTGTTACTAGACATATGTTAGCTTGGTGATGTTGACTGGAGCCTCTATTGTTCAGATAATATGTCAGGCTTAGTCACTGTGCTCTTGTATCTTATGGGCTTTCACCCTGAGTGTAGAAGATTTTGTTTTTCTTTTTTCTTCCTCAGCTAGAGTAGGTTTTTGACCGTGCCTCGGAGTGACCATGTTTGTTGTCCTTCCCACAGTGGAAGGCTTGTGTTCCATAGGGCAGGTATGGGAAGGGTCAGGGAGAAGGGAGCCCTCACCTTCCCAACAGCCTTCCATTCACCTTCTATGAGCATGTACTTCAAAGGATGCTTTCTCATGACCCTCACCATTATTTTTTTGCGAGCACATGGGTAGGTTAGTTAAAAAAGAGGGTACAACTGTGTAAAAATCTAAAGCCCCTGGCAATCCTATACTCTCTCCAATATTCACTTAGACTCAGCCTTTGTTGACCTACACTCAATCTTCACCAATTTGTTCACAATGTTACCTAAGTCCTTCTTACCAATGTCTAGGTGCTTGTGTGCCAGGTAAGAAAATGGTCTCACCTCCTCCGTCTTTGTAAGCAACTGTCATTCCTTAACCTCTCTTATACAGCAAATAGAAGGTGTAGATTTTCTGTTTGTCTATTTTTGCGTGTGTATGTTGTTGCTGGTTTTGCTGCTATTGTTTTTGTAAGGACGAGTGTGATACTTTTTCCAGCTTTCTGTTCCCAGATGGAGGAAAATGTGTCTGTTTGCTTTTGATGAGACAACTAGAAATCTGCCCTGTGTGTAAGACCAGATCCTGTTCTGTACCCCCATGCCTCTACCTTTCTTGTGGCAGCGATTTTAGGGATTTGGAATTAAAGGTCCTAATGGAGAACTGAAAAATACACTCTCCTTGTAGGTAAAAGGTATTTACCTCCTATTTTTCCACCTCCTATATTGATTTGAATCATTTGATATTTGCTATAGAGTCCATTTTGGATGGTTTTTCATTATTCTCCTTATCAAGTCAAAAAAATCTTCAGAAAGAGAGAGCATGTGACTTACGTTATCACAAATTTATTTACCCTTGATAACACTTCACAGAAGCTTTCCTAAACCTCATTTCCCATTTCTTATTTCAAAACTATAAAGCCAACAGGCTATTCCATTATTTCAAAAAATAAAAGAAATCATTCAATTAGTAGTATGTCAGATGAAAGGGACACTTTGAATTGTGGCATTATTCTGAACATATGAAAAGCAAAGTCTGCACCTGTCATAACTATGGGATAAGGCATGAATATTCTATACATTTCTGATTAATCAAAATCCATGCAAAAATATCAGTCGGATCAGAGGAGTCAGAATTGATTAAACCACGTTTAGCTTATCTGTATTGTCCTGGTATCACACAGATTAGAATAGAAGCCAGTATGATAGTGTGAGAACAAAAGACTTGTCAACCTGACACTATTTTAAACACAGAAACAAATGGAATCTTGCAAACCAATTCTGATGAACTAAACCTGACTCTACTTTGAAAAACATAATGATATTTTTATGATTTTAATATGGTTATCAGCACATCCCTTCTATTCTAAGATATCTAGACACATAATCTTCAGGTACTGGGAAATAACATCTTCAATTTGAGAATAACATGATCTGCAGTATGCCAGCCACATACAGGAAACTACAGGGCAAACTTGTCTCTGGTGTGATTAAAAGCTCCCTTGAAAGGACCGCTTTGCATGTGGAACTTTTCTGGGCAAAGGATAGAGGGCTTCTTTGTCTTGAAAGAGCTTCAAAGGATATACAGAAAAAAGCATGTGCAAACTGGAGAATCAGATGTGTGAGGTAAGGAAAGTATTAACATTTTATGCTCAGCTGATGCCCAGGATATCAAGCCCCTATGCCGTGGCTTCTTCCTCCAAACAAAATCTGTTCAGATGTAAACAGGCAGACAAAGCCTCACCTGATCCCTTCCATTGCTTTTGCGCTGGGCAGCCCGAAGGCTTTGGAATAACTGTGGCTGTGAATGGTAACTGTGGATGCAAAGGTGTACCTTCTAGTGGGGGGCAACTACTGAGGATGATTTTCCCTGCCTGGCCTCCGACGACCTTGTAGCATGCAGATGTAGCCATGGGTCTGTCCGCTACCTGACTAGAATGTACTTTGCAAACAACTTACTTGTCATGCCTTTTCCTAGCATATTACCCACCTGAAGAGTAAATCTTAGAGTCTCTGAGAAGCTGGAAGGTAAGTTGAGCATGCTCCTGAGGCTTTTCCTCTCTTTTCTCTCTCTTTCCTGAAATTCAGCCCCATTAGGTCCCTATAGCCCATTCCTCAAATTCAGCAAGCTCCCTCCCTCCAGTAATACACATTAGCATTTCTGATAGGAGAGCCTGCTGGTCGTCTGAAGTGAGTGGGCAGAGGGTGAAGTAGTGAACTCTTTCGATAGGGCTGTGTGCCTTTAAAAAAAAAAAAACGACTCCATCTCTGCCAAAAGCTATAAATATTTTTAGTAAAGGCACTTTCTCTTTTGTTTTTAAGAAGAGAATAGCTTGTTGGGGGACAACATAAATTTTAAAATCCACAATTTGTTCCATTCAAAGCCAATTAGCAATCAGAGCAACAATGGGCTTTTTTCTGGGCTTTCCACAACATCAATACCGTAATAGCTCTTCCAAAACCAGCCAAGTTGAAATATTCTCACCTGACATCCCTTTTTGTTTTTTTGTTAACCCAACCCCTCCTCTTTTGTGGCTTACATTTCTTTAAATCCACAAACTTTACTCATTGGCAAGCAATGGAAAGAAGTGCACCTTATAACATTTACAAAGGCAGGGCCAGAGCCTCTAACCACTCACAGGAATACTTTTCTATTTGACTTGCACTGAAATTCCAACTTGATACACCCTCTGGAAGAAATAGGGTTTAAAAAAATTTTTTTTAATGTTACGATTTATTTTTGAGACAGAGAGAGACAGAGCATAAGTGGGGAGGGGCAAAGAGAGAGGGAGGCACAGAATGTGAAGCAGGTTCCAGGCTCTGAGCTGTCAGCACAGAGCCCAACACAGGGCTCGAACCCACGAACCGTGAGATCATGACCTGAGCCAAAGCCGGAGGCTTAACCAACTGGGCCACTCAGGTGCCCCAGAAACAGTTTTTTAAAAAGGTAAGATTTATGTATGTATTTATTTATGTATTTATTTAAGAGACAAAGAATGCATGTGATTGGGGGAGAGGGGCAGAGATAGAGAGAATTTTAAGCAGGCTCCATACTCAGTGTGAAGCCCGACACAGGGCTTGATCCCATGACCCTGGGATCATGACCTGAACAGAAATCAAGAGTCAGATGCTCAGCTGACTGAACCACCCAGGTGCTCCCCCAAAAGGTGAGATATTTTAGACTTAAATCTTTCCCAAATTCTCTAGATAAGAGATCCTTTTTGAATAGAGCTTCTCTAATTCTAGTCCATCCTAGGTATTCACAATCCTTATACTCCAACCAGATGAAATGATGTTTTAATAATTTGTTCCTATAACATCAATCAAATAAGCTCCATTACATATTCTAGAATTTGTGTCCTATTCTGAGGGAGAAAAAAACCCCAGAGTATCTATGGATGGGTAGTAATGAAACTTACAAATTAAGAGATCAATAATTTTTAATGTTAAAACTTTTTAGTGTGGTTATTACTTTTTAAAACTGTCTGATGCAGAGAAAGGGGAACACTCTTCCATTGTTGGTGGGAATGCAAACTGGTGCAGCCACTCTGGAAAACAGTGTGGAGGTTCCCCAAAAAGTTAAAAATAGAACTATCTTACTATCGAGCAATTAATTGTACTACTAGGTATTTAACCAGAGGGTCCAAGAATACTGATTTGAAGGAATAGACATACCCTGATGTTTAAGCAACACTATCAACAGCAGGCAAATCATGAAAACAGCCCAAACATCCAAAGACTGATGAATGGATAAAGAAGATGTGGTTTATATATACAATGGAGTATTATGCAGCCATCAGAATGAAATCTTGCCAATTGCAACAATGACGGTAGAGCTAGAGTATAATGCTAAGTCAGAGAAAGACGAATACCATATGATTTCACTAATCTGTGGAATTTAAAAAACAAAATAAAGGAACATGAGGGGGAAAAGAGAGACAACACATAAAACAGACTTTTAACTATAGAGAACAACTGAGGGTTACTGGACAGGAGGTAGGCGGGGCATTGGGTTAAATGGATGATGGGTACTAAAGAGGGCACTTGTTGAAATGAGCCCTGGGTGTTGTATGTAAGTGATGAATCGCTCAATTCTACATCTGAACCTAGTATTATACTATTTGTTAACTGACTGGAATTTAAATTAAACTTGAAAAAAAAAAAACATTGACCAAAGCTAATTAGGCAGGGATGTTTTAAAGTAAGAAATCCAAGTGACTGACAGGAAAACTGGAGGCAAGCAGGGGGGGGGGGCAGGTGAGAAGAAAGAGGGGATGACAATTTTCACGCAAGGGATTGGTTTGCAGTTTTGCACCTTATGCATACAGAAGTAACAGTGAAATGAGATGGATGAATATAAAATGTATGTGCCAGAACCAAGAAAGCATGGACGTTGAGTGACATCATAAACGTGGAGTCGAAGGATTGTGTCTTCCTATGGAAAATGTGTAATGCTATAGTAAGAAATACCATTTGAGTAGAGAGATGTGCTTCAGAAACCATCAGTTTGGTTCCACAAAGAAGTTAAATATTAGTCTCTGTTTCCTGTTAGCTGTTGTGGGCCCTGGGGGTAACCTGCTCAGCATGCAGCTCTGCTTTGTCCTTCCCAACGAACTCGGAGTTGTTTGGGTACCCCCCAGGCCTCCACACACCCCAGGAGACTCAGGGGAAGCTGACCCCCGCTCCCCAGTTCCCAGGAGTGAGCCTGATTGAAAAAGGATCATCCTGTTCCTGCAGAGCAGAGGTGAGGGAGCCTTTCCTGTGAAGGGCCAGATAGGAGACACGTGAGGCTTTGTGGTCAGACAGCTCCCGTGGTGACCACTCGACCACTCGGGCTATTGTAGTGCAAAAGCAGCTCAAACAACACATAAATGAGTGGGTGTGGCTAAGTTCCAAGAAAGCTTTACGTGGGAACACTAAATTGTTAATTTCATAGTGTTCACCTCATAAAATGTCATTCTTTTTTATTCTTTTCAACCACTTGAAAATATAAAAACCATTTTTCAGCTAGCAGGCTATACAAAACCAGACACTTGGTTGAATCTGGCCCATGGGCTGTAGTCTGTTGACACTCGCTCTAGGGACGAGCATTATCTAACAGCATTTTGGGGGATAGTGGAAATTTTCTATAAGTGGCCACATGTGACTTGGAGTACTTAAAATGTGTCTGGTGTAACTGAGGAATCAAATTTTTAATTCTCTTTCATTTTAATGGTTTTTCTTTTTTGAGAGAGAGAAAGAGTGTGTGAGCAGGGGAGCGTCAGAGAGAGAGGGAGACACAGAATCCGAAGACAGTCTCAGGCTCTGAGCTAGCTGTCTGCACAGAGCCCGACGTGGGGCTGGAACCCACGAACCGTGAGATCATGACCTGAGTTGAAGTCGAACACTCAACCACCTGAGCCACCCAGGTGCCCCTAATTCTATTTAATTTTAAATAATTTAAATGTCAACAATCACCTTTGGCTAGTGTAAAAAGGAATCTGCATTTTTTTATATTTACTGACAGCTTTTAGGCCCCACACCTCTTTCTCCCCCTGTGCCTGCATGTATGCAAGCAGATAGGAAAGCCTAGGCACTCCTCCTTTGTACCAATGAGGGATTCAAATCACACAAGCCCCTGCCTGCACCCAGGAACTCTCTTACTGGTCCCATCCATGACCACAATATAAAACCAGGCCAGCCCCCTTTCCCTGCTCTCTTGAACTAATCTGAACCTTTTTGAGAGGTCTGCTCTGCTTTCTCAGGAGACCTGAGTTACAGAAGCTATCAAATTTTTCATATCGTCCTGGTGTGTATACGGCATCATGGGCTTTGACATCCAAACCAAATTTTGGGTGAGGATTCATTTGCCTCTCTAGTGAGTGAGTCATTATCATATTGGACAACAGAGTTCACAGAGTACTATGGGTAATGGGTAGGTGACTCTGGAATTGGACTACTGAGAAAACAATGGAGAATTTAGCTAGGGATGTCTGGGAAATTTCTTTAATTTTTTGGAAATAATCCTCTTTCTTTAACTCAATATGAACACGGAATTCTGCAGCCCATTTGCTGCTGGCATCTGTGTTTTGCCAATGCAGGGAACCAGCCTTAGAGATTGAAATTGATCCTGTGACGGGATAGTGAGTCTTTAATGACAATATTGAGCTGCTGGATCAGCCCCTTCCTGAAGCTGCCACTTCCAGGGATGTGATTTCTGAATCAGATTTCTGTTAGTCTGAAACAGTCTAACATACCTAATTGATTCTAAAACCATACACCCCAGCCCAATTTTAAAATATCTAAAACTGTACTCAGTCATATAGTCTACCGCACAGTAGAGTTTCTCGGTAGAATCTTCTTTCTTATTTGCAATACATAATATAATGTTGTGTCTTAAAATGTGGTGTCTTAGATCTGATGAACTACTATACATTTGATAACTACCTTAGGCTTTGGGATTTCTTTCTTTCTGCTTCTGGCTTTTAATGCTTTAAGTAAGCTTTTGTTGTAAGATAATCTTTTCTTTAAGTTTGCTATAACCTCCAATATCATAAAGCTGTATTTTCAGAGTAACACACCTTCAGAGCATGCCTAGTTGAACTTTAGTACCAGAGTAAGATTTTATTACCCAAAGAATACATTCTCATTTGTGAACTAAAGGCAATATGCAAAACACCATCTAAAAGTAGGGAGATCATTTGGGAATATCAACTAAATTAAAAAATATTGTTCAGGGGCTGACATATTCTAGCGATTTTCAAGCACTGAATAAACTGGCCTTGGATAAATGAAAGAGTGTATCTCCTTCATTGTATGCTTGATGCACTCCATTGTCCCTGCCTACTGGTGGGCAAATTTAACTGTGAATTACAGTTCTGTTATTATTCGATTTTTAACATTCTCTTTGTTTTATTGTAAAAATTCAGCATAATGCAAGCATATTATTATGGGTTTTAAGTCAAGAACCACCAAGCATTGCTATTAATTCAAATATACTGAAACCCAAAATAAATACCTACTTTCAAGAGCCAAAACTCCCAATCACATTGAATTCTTTTATTACAAAAAGGGCCTTCTTGCCTGTATTCCCCCCACTCTCCCCTAAAACTATCTCAAAATGGGAACAAGAAATTGTAATAAAAAACAAAGTCCTATTTCATAATTTCAACAAAAAGATAAAACACCAGAAAAGTATGTGACCTATGTGCAGAACAGTACAAAAGTTAGAGATGTATAAAAAAAGTCAAAGAAATAGATTGATATAATGGTTTTGCATTGAAAAAGTACTGTCAGTCTTACACAAAATACTTAGTAGATTTATGAAATCCTCACAAAAACCCAAGATAAATGGGAGAAGGAAGTGTGATAGAGTAATTTTAAAGATGAAGGGCCAAAATAATCAATAATATATTGAAAGTAAAGACTAAGGAAAGAGAATCTACCTTACAGATAATGCAGCTCCAATAACTAAAGCAGTGAACTGCTGACAATAGAATTGGCAGATAGATCAATGTAATGGATTCGATAGCCCAGAAATCAACCCCAGTATAGAATGAGCTTAGTATATATTAAAGGTGGCGTCACAAATCAGTGAAAAAAGGAACCATTATTGAGTAAGTGGTCCTGGGACCGATGGTTAACTATTTGGAAGAGCACATGTAAATTACCACTCTAAAAGAAATTGCAGGGTGTGACCTTTGACCTATTAAATGCTACAGGTAAATATAGAATGAGAAGTACTCTTTCAGCATAAATGAATCAGAAGAAATCATAAGGCAAGAGTAAATTGCAATAAAAGATGAAGCATGTGTGTCTATCTCCTCTCTTGTCCCAGTGCCCAAAGGAATAGACAAGAAAGAATAGTCTGAAAGAGTCAAATCCTACATAAAACAAATAAAGTAAATACCATTACCAGAAAGTGATGAAGCTCTGGAAGATATCACATAGAGAAACTCTAGTCCAAAGCAACAAAGAGAACTGTTCTCCCCAGTAAAGCCCCAAAGCAGGCATTCTTGATGGTGGTCCCCAAACCTGTGGTAGCTGCTCTTGGGAACTTATTAAAAATGCAAATTCTTTATTTATAATGGTTTACTGTCAAATTGGTTTCCATATAACACCCAGTGCTTCTCCCCAAAAGTGCCCCCCTCCATGACCATCACCCCTTCCTCCCTCTCCCTCCCCCTTCATCCGTTAGTTCATTTTCAGTATTCAATAGCCTCTCATGATTTGTGTCCCTCTCTCTCTCTCCAACTCTCTTTCCCCCTTCCCCTCCCTGTGGTCCTCTGTTAAGTTTCTCCTGTTAGACCTATGAGTGCAAACATATGGTATCTGTCCTTCTCCGCCTGACTTAGCATGACACCTTCAAGGTCCATCCACTTTGCTACAAATAGCAGATTTCATTATTTCTCATTGCCATGTAGTACTCCATTGTGTATATATACCACATCTTCTTGATCCACTCATCAGGTGATGGACATTTAGGCTCTTTCCATGATTTGGCTATTACAGAAAGTGCCGCTATGAACATTGGGGTACATGTGCTTCTATGTATCCGCATTTCTGTATCCCTTGGGTAGATCTCCAGCAGTGCTATTGCTGGGTCATAGGGGAGTTCTATGGATAGTTTTTTGAGGAGCCTCCACACTGTTTTCCAGAGTGGCTGCATCAGTTTACATTCCCATGAACAGTGTAGGAGGGTGCCCATTTCTCCACATCCTCGCCAGCATCTATAGTCTCTTGATTTGTTCATTTTACCCACTCTGACCAGCATGAGGTGGTATCTCACTGTGGTTTTGATTTGTGTTTCCCTGATGATGAGTGACACTGAGCATCATTTCATGTGCCTGTTGGCCATCTGGATGTCCTCTTTGGAGAAGTGTCTATTCATGTCTTCTGCCCATTTCTTCACTGGATTATTCGTTTTTCAGGTATGGAGTTTAGTGAGTTCCTTGTAGATTTTGGATACTAGCCAAAATGCAAATTCTTAAGTCTAAGTGCAGTCCTACAGAATTAGAAATTTGTAGATTGAGTCCCAACCATCTGGACTTTGACAGAACTTTCAGGTGTTTCTGACACACATAGCATTCAGGAACTCCTGTTCTAGGAGGGCTCCTGGATGGCTTAATTGGTTACGTGTCCAGCTTCAGCTGACATAATGATCTCATGGTTGATGAGTTCGAGCCCTGCATTGGGCTATGTGCTGTTAGCTCAGAGTCTGGAGACTGCTTCAGATTCTGTGTCTCTTTCTCTCTCTGCCCCACCTCTGCTCATGCTTCTCTGTCTCTCAAAAGTAATAAACATTAAAAAAAACTCCTGTTCTAGGAAAACTCCACGTTCATGGTCAACTACAGATGCTAAAGCGACAATCGTCAGGATTGTAAAGGTCTACCTTCCTAACATCTGGGCCAGTAGAACCCCCTCTTTATTGCCCACATCACTGGGGCCAACTTTTCGTGTAGGGAAAGTGCCTCATGTCAGCACTGGGGCTGGAGGGAAAGGGGAACAGAGACTGAGAATTTCATACCCCCTTAATGCTAGCAGAGAGAGGAGGAAGAGATCTTTCTCCCCAGAAAGATCTCCAAAGTGGTAGTTCTGACAAGGGGGGCTCTTAAGAGTTGCTGTGGAGCTGAGGCAGCAAGCATCACCCAGACCAGTCACTGACTCCGGGTAGAAACTGAGCCTCTTCTCTCTGGAAGCCAAAATATCCCTCTTGCCATCTGTCCCCATCTTGCCCACTACACTCACCTGTATGCAGAGCTCTTATTCACCAACAGGAAAACCGTTGTGCCATTCGGCTTTGGAAAATCTGCTTTTGGCTTCGAGTAGCCATTGTTTTCTGTAGAGAGTCGGATAGTAAGTGCTTTTGGCTTTGCAACTCAGTTCTCTGTCCCAGCTACTCAGCTCTGCCACAGTAACACAACAGCAGCCAGGGAGCACACGCGCAGTGTGTGTGTATACACTAGGAGTCGTTTTCCTGGCATGGATCTCACTGGGTGTTCTCTGAGCTGTGTTCTCTGAGCTTCCTGGATGTGTGCTTCAGTTTCTGACATTAATTTGGGAAGTTCTCAGTCACAATGATTTCAAATGTTCCTTCTATTCCTTTCTGTCTTCTCCTTCTGCTACTCCCATTACTCACGTTACACCCTCTGTTGATGTCTAGTTGCCTCATAGCTCCTGGACACTCTGTCCTGGATTGTGTTGTTGTTGTTGTTGTTGTTGTCGTTTCAGTCTTTCTTATCTTTGGTTTGCCGTTGTGGTCATTTCTGTTGAGCTATCCTAACGCTCAGAGATTCTTTCGTCAGCCCTGTCCAGTGTCTCATCAAAGGCATTCTTCATTTCTGCTAGTGTTTTTGATCTCTGACATTTCTTTTTGGTTCTTTCTTGGAATTTCCATTTCTCTGCTCACAGTGCCCATCTGTTCTCACATGCTGTCTACTTTGCCCTGCGTATGTTAATCGTAGTGGCTTTAAATTCCTGGTCTGATGATTCCAACATCCCTGCCATTATCTACGTCTGGTTCTATTGCTTGCTCTGTCTCTTCAATCTGTGTTTTTCACCTTTCACTATGCCTTGTAATTTTTTCCTGAGAACCAGACATGAGGCGCTGGGTGAAAGAAACTGCTGTGAGCAAGCCATTAGTAATGCAGTGTAAGGGGACTGAGAAGTGTTCTATAGTCCTACTAGCAGATCTCCGTGTTCAAGAAGCCTGTCCCTGGACTGTGAACCCCACATATGCGAGCCCCAGCCCCCTGTAGGACAGTAGGGCTAGAGGTGGATCTTTCCCTTCCTCTGGGTTAGGTTCTGGAAAAACCCCAGCAGCTGAGGCTGTGGTTAAATAGTTTCTCCTGTGGGCAGATGCTGTTAAGAACAGAACACTCTGATATTATTCAGAATAGTTCCTTTCCCCCTTTCACGGGGGGAAGCCTGTGGGGGGTTGGCTCTGATGTGTACCCTGAGGACCTGGTAAAACTCCTGGAGGTAAGAGTCTCAAAAGGGTGGGGACCCCCACAAAGACTGGATCCTTCTAGAGTTTTTCACTCTCAGAGTTTGTCCTCACTCAGCTTCCAACAATGTGTCAGCTGTAGTTCAAGTTTTCCTATTGCATGCTCCTTCCCGCAGACACTATGCCTTGGTGGATGGTGGTTCTCCCTACTTGCCCGTCAGTCTCTCCACTTTTAAGGGCTGCCGTTTGCCCTGCAACCATACTTCTCGAATGGATTGAAGAAAAGTTGACTTCACAGTTTGTTCAGCTCTTTACTTGTTGCTGGGATGGAGTGGCAAGCTTCCCCCATGCAGAACTGGAAACCAGAGGACATTTTAAGGAACGGGTTCTTAACCTAAATTTTAATTAATGGACTTCTTAATCACCTGATTTCTATTCCAAGCTACACTGACAGTAGAGATAAAGCAGCTTTCATTGGAAACTCTGGCTGGACAACAAAATGAAGAAAACCAGGAAGCAAGGGTGTAGACCAGGACCCTCAGAGCTTACTGGAGAGAGATTACAAAAGCCACAGAAGAGGTGGCAGTTTGGGGAGAGGAGGCATCTAGCTAAACGGTTCTCATGGAAACCAAGCGTACCAGTTGCATGAGAAATAGCTGAAGGGACCAGGATGAGGGCTGCTTGATCCTGACAGGTAGCTGCTAATTAGCAATCAAAACCTAATTGAGATTAACAGCTGTTTTTCTAGTACAGTTACTAACAGGGAGGCAGAAATGGTATGAAGATCATCCAAGCTCTACAAGCTGCATTTTCACATCAGAAACTATGAGAATAGAGCAATATGCCAAGCGAGCAGGGAGATGAAAGCAGGCCATGAACACAGAGCTGAGCTGACAGGCCAAAGAGGGCTGGATCCATAGGACCAATTAGGATGTCTACAGGGCTGCTGGAGGCAGATTAAAGGGGCAGGATGCAAACAACAATAGAGTGTCTATTCATTGGCTGGTGTGGACGAGCGACTGCCTGGCACTCCTGGAGAGAAGGGCACATGGGCAGGCGCGGCTCTCTTAGCTATCCGCCCGGCCTCCGGGTGAGGCTGGAAATTCTTTCAAATGCACTGTCTGAGCACCGTCCTAGTCCTGCATGTAGGAATATCTATTGTGTGGAGGCCCCAGTCTCCCTAAGGGGGTGAACCTGCTGACACTTCCAACAGGTAAAGCGCACTGAATGGTCAGTCTCTCTCTTTGAAATCCTTTCAGTGGGTTTTCTTTTTCCAAGGCACTCTCAGCCTAGTGGCTCTGAACAGGCTCCCTTAATTACCACTAGTAGAACTGGTGACTGCCAGAAGTACGGCCCAGGACCTAGGAGGAAGTAAAGCGTCGCGCACTCAATCAGCGTGGTTTAAAGCTATTAGGCGTCCTGCTGCCTTGGCCATTGGAATCTACTGAAAGCTAGAGGAGTATGACACAGTGCCTACCATATGTCCAGCGCGCATCTAAGTGCTTGACACACAGTAATTCGTGGAATCCTCACAACCCCCCTGTGAGATACCTGTGTACTGCTATCACCCCCACTGTACAGATGAGAAAACGGAGGCAGAGAGGTTTAGGAATGTGCTCTGATTTACACAGCTAAAAATCGTACAGGTAGGACTTGAACTTGTGCATTCGGGCTCCAGGGTCTGCACTCACAGCCACTAACCAGCAGTCTGCAGCCCAGCAATAATGTCCTCACTTACCATCTCTCTAGAATACACAAGTGCAGGCCCTGCCCAGACCTGCTGGACTAGAAGCCACACTTAACAAGGTGATTTCTATGCATGTTGAGGCTTAAGTATTGCTGTGCTATGCTATGGACCCTCATACAGATCTGTGTCTTGTATGTATATTAATAGTTAATTAATATTAAGAACAAAAATCTCTCGTCCATAACAAGGACACGCTGCAATTAGAGTAATACAGAAGACAGGGGGAAATGTCCTGAACTGAATGCTTTTCTCTATCTTCATTAATTAGGTCTAGTTTCCTAAGTAAGACTTGTTTATATTTCTTGCAACTCTCTTTGCCACAGGCCATTTTCATAGCCTGTAATTGTTTTTGTTTCAACAAATATCCCCTACATTTTGAAGTCATAATTGCCTTTTTATTACCTTTTTTTCTTTCTCTTGCCTCAAATATCTCAACTCTAAAGTTTTCCAGTCGCAGGAGCTTAGTTTATTTCTAGCGCAACTGGTTCCTGTTGGATTTCTGTCTGTCTGCTCCTCCTCACACTTCCTTCTATGGTTGTCCTGGAATACTGGCTGTTAGGAACATACTTGGCGACTAGACCTCTCATACTTTGCAGGTGGGATTGCAACATTCTTCAGCCCCTCTGGGAAACACTTCGGCACCTTCTTACGAATGCATGCATAGACTTACCTGTCCCATCCGTCCCACTCCTGGGCGCCTAACTTAGAAAAATAAAAACGTGTGCTTTCATAAAAATAGACACCTACATGCTCACAGCAGCTCTTTAAATAATTTCAAAAAAAATTAGAAACAACCTAAATTTCCTTCAGTGAGTGAATAGGTAAACAATTGTGGTTCATCCATACAGTGGAATATTATTTAGCAATAAAAAGGAATGAACTACGGAGATACTAAATATTATAAGTGGATCTTGAAAGCATTATGCTAAGTGAAAAGCCCAGACATAAAAAAAACCCACATATTTTGTGGTTCCATTTGTATGAACTTTTAGAAATGGTTAAGTGTGAACTTTTAGAAAAGGCAAAGCTATAGTGATAGAAAGCATTTCTGTGGTTACCAGGAACTGGGGGCTGGGTTTGGGGGCACAAGGAAACATTTGGGGCTGATGAAAGTGTGCTATATCATGATTGTGGTGTTGGTTACCCTGCCTTATGCATTTGTCAAAGCCCACTGAGTTGCACATTTAAAACTTGTGAGTCGTATTATTAATAAATAAGATTGGCAAATCTTATTTATTAATAAAACTGTGATGGTTATTTTTATTTGTTGACTTGAGTTGGCCTCATGGTTCTTCTGTTTGCGGAGGAGGTTAACATTTGAACTGGGAGACAGAATAAAGCAGCATGCCTTCCCTAACATGGGTGGGCCTTGTTCAATCAGTTGAAGGCCTGACTAGAACTAAAAGGCGTGTGAAGAGGGAACTTTTCTTGCCTAACTACCTTGAGCTGCTGAGACCTCAGTGTGTTCTGGCTTTCAGACTTGAATCAACATATTGGCTCTTCTTGGGTCTTGAGCCTGCTGGCTTCCAGGATGGAACTGCACTATTGTTTCTCCGGAGTCTTAGGTCTTAGGAGTGAGACCAAAACTCACACTGTCAGTTCTGGGTCTCCAGCTTGCCAACTGCAGACCTTGGGCTTCTCAGCCTACATACTCATGTGAGCCAAGGCCTTACAATGAATGAATGAATAATATATGTACACACACACACACACACACACACACACACACACACACACATATCATTTTGGTTCTGCTTCTGTGGAGAACCCTGAATAATACAAAAGCTAATCCACACTAGAAGAATTAAAGATTTGTTATAGGTTGATCTAAGGAAGAAGAGGAAGGGTATTAGATGAGCTCAGCAATTGGTGGTCATTATTGTCATCATAATCATCAGATAATAGAAGTCTCTTTATTTTTTTATTTTTATTTTTTCAAATTTTTAGTGTTTATTCATTATCTAGAGACAGAGAGAGATAGATCATGACCAAGGAAGGGGCAGAGAGAGAGGGAGACACAGAATCCGAACACAGGCTCCAGGCTCTGAGCTAGGTGCCAGCTCAGAGCCTGACGTGGGGCTCAAACCCACAAACCGTGAGATCATGACCTGAGCCGAAGTCAGACTCTTAAGTGACTGAGCCACCCAGGTGCCCCAGAAGTCTCTTTCTTTAGAGCCTGCAAATACCCAATGCTGGTAGGGTAGTTTGTACTCTGGAATAGTCTGATTAAATTCAGTGCTTAAAGAAACCATATTATAAACATGTTTACAGTGTCCTGAGGCTTTAGAATCTGAAATGAGTTCTATATGGATGCCATAAACTTCTTGTAATTAAAGACATGCTAAATGTTAGTTGCATTAATGCTGAGGAAATACAAATACATAGTCTGAAGCCATTGAGAATTATTATCTCTTAAGTCCCGTTAAAAGTAAAATTCCAGTGCTGGGAGACCCAAGCCCCCATCATTTTGCTATCAGAAGATGCTTTTTGAAAAGCTCTCCTAAAATACTTCTGGAAACCCCATGGCAATGCTTATGTGTATGCACAAAGTGCCTGGTAGCTGGTCAGCCCCCAAGTCTGCACTATTTAGCCCAGACCGATATTTTCACAGAGGCTGTGGGTCCTCTTCACATGACCATTGGCCCCAAAGTCATTCATAAGGGGGGTTTGCCTCACCCCATCTTGATGATACTAAGCGAGCATCCAAATGCTTTAAGGTCAGAATTTCACTATACCTCATACACATTGAGAAAGAAAACACTCCTTTCTTACAGCTTTTGGGGCTCCCAGGCACAACCGCTTGGGTTCGGAAACATTAGAACTTTTAGCAAAGTAGCCCTTTCAATGCTCATAGGCTCTTTCCCTTCTGATGCACAGGCTGGCTGGGGGCCACTTTCAGCCCTGGAATGCATATGAGCCAGGAACGGGGGACCTCATCCCCCAACCCTGCTGTGTGTGCGTGACCAGCCTTTCCTTTCCCTATGGTCCCTGTTCATCAGGAGATCTCCATTACTTTTCACTCTGTCATCTGGCTCCCACAGGGCTACACCAGTTCACCCTCTACCCATGTATCTCTGAATATTATATATGGACAGACTTTAGCCCAAGAGTCTGTCAGTCTCAGTGAAAATCAGTGGCAATAAATAGATGCCTAAAGTGCATGTTCCAGAAGCTCCAACTCCTACTCAGCCATGCTCTCCTCTTTCACACAAAAAAATTGTTCTCCAAGTATAATTTGCTTTTTATCATAAAGTGTATTTTTTAAGTCTATGGATCATATTCTAGAATTGAAAAGGCAGCTGAACAGTCAGGTTCTGAGAGGGCAGGAACTTGAACAGCTCCGGGGCTCTGTAGAGCATGAAGGACTGTGCAGTCTCAACCGCAGGTGCGGGACGCCTCTGTGGGGAGGAATCAGCTGGAACCATTGTAATTTCATTTGCTTTTTCTAAACTGTGACATATTTCACACACAAAGACCAAGTATAGGAAATAATGTAATAGATAACCGTACCCAATACTCAGTATTATCAAATCATACAGATATTGCTAGATTCACGTAAATAAAATATTATATACCCAGTGGGAGCTCCTAAGTGGCACCTTAAATGTGAAATGCAGGGTCTTTGCATCTCCTCCCATCAAGAGCCTATCTCTCCATCCCTAGACTGTGGGCTGGCCCTGTGGCTTGTTTGGATGACAGGATGCGGTGGAATGACATTATATGGCTTTTGGGCCTTGGCCTTAAGAGAGAAACCTCACAGCTTCCTCTGTCAGGGTCCTGGAGTGCTGCCACTTTGTGAACAAGGCCAGGCTGGCCTCCTTGAGAGAGAGAGTGCATGGAGAGAGCTCTCATACAGAAAGAGGGTCAGGCGCCAAAGCTAAGGCCCCAGGGCTGTGAGCGAGGACATCTGGGACCAGGCAGCTGCAGCTGACAAGCCAACTGGACAAAGACCTATGAGCAAGCACTGTTGGCACTATGTGGAGAAGAGACGACCCACTCCAGCTGAGCCGTGCCCAACGGCCAACCCAGAGAGTCATGAGCAAATACAGAGCTGTGGCCTTAAAGCCGCTCTTTTTTGGGGACAGTCTGTTAATTGCAGCAATAGATAACCAAGGCTGTCCCGTGGACACCCTCCTCAAACTCATTCTCTATATTCCTCCCCCCAAAAAGGTAAACACTGCCATGTCAATGCATGCTTCTAGAATTTTGCTGCATATGTGTGCTTCCTTAAAAATATATATAGTATTGTTTGGCAGTGTTTTAAACTATATTTAAATAGTATCAAGCTCTATTTATGAGTTGCTTTTCTGCACAAAATACACTAAGATATATACAGATTGATTTTCTTAACTTCAATTTCATTACTGTGTAGTATTCCATTGTCTAAATGAACTCTATTACTCCCTCCCTCCCTCCCTCCCTCCCTCCCTCCCTTCCTTCCTTCCTTCCTTCCTTCCCCTCTTTGATAAATATGGTGGTTTGGCACTCAACCTCTGTTCCATCTTCCTTTTAGCATGCCCTCCTGTAATACAGAGATTTCAAAGTTTAAAATTTCATTTCCAAGGTTTTCTTGGGGAGAGAAGTGAGCAGGTGATTTATGTTTGGTCAGTCAGATGCACTTAATAAGGTCTGGCTGGTGGAATGAAGGGCAGTGTCTGTGGTTTTGGGGTTTCCACTATTGAGCCAGCCAGACAGAGTTGTGGAGGGGTCTTGTTTTCTGTGACCGTGATAGAGATCCCAGGGTTCAAGGTCTGGCTCATAGGTACTAAGAATGAGGGCACAAGGCCTCTTCTGCTTGTGCAACAGCCAGATCCTGGGTGTAGTGGTTTCCTGAACCTTCTGTCTTTCAACTATAAGCACTGGAGCCAGTGGCTTGATGATCCTAGACGAGACTGCAGTTTCTTTGATGACCCAGTTCTGGTGTGTGTTGTTTCTCCTTGACTGAAAGTTCCTCCGCCTGTTTTTAGTCTGTTTTACTCTTTGAGATTCAAGTTGCATTCACCCTCCTTATTCTTCCCATGTTTACTGTGTGGATTGCTGGGACCTCATTGCTTTGGGCTGGGCTTGGCTGCACAGCTCTCCTTCAGGCTGCAGGTATAGGAGGTTGGGCTCAAGTCTGCTTCACGTGTGTTCATTCAAGGGCCCAGGCTGAGAGGACTGCCACGCTCTGCAAGGCAAAAATCACTTTTTGATTAAATTTGTTTTAAATTTTGAAACAATTTCAAACATATAGAACTAAGAACTTTTTTCCTGAAGCATTTGGGAGTAAGTTGCCAAACTACCTGTCGTCATATCACCCCCCTCGATTTTGATGTGTATTTCAATAAACAAGGCCATCCTCCTAGAGAAACAGGATTCAGCTATCAAAATAAGGACATCCACATTGGTTCATTATACCATCTAACCCCGTGTAGTTTAACCACTGTTGCCAACAGGACCCAGTCTAGATGCATTTGATATATGTAGTTGCCCTGTCTCTTGACTCTTTCAGTTTGGACACTTCCATAGTCTTTCCTTAACTCTCATGACATATTTGAAGATTACAGTCAGGTTATTCTGCAGACTGTCCCTCAATTCAAGTTCGTCTGATGTTTCCTGATGATTAAATTCAAGGACAGCATCTCTATCAGGAATATCCCAGGCGTGATGCTGTGTCCCCATTGCCACCTCTCAGGTGGCCCATGATTGCAGTGCGACCTGTTACTGATGATGTTCACTTGGAATGAAGTCTAGTGGTGTTGCCCAGCCTCCTCTTTGTAAAGTTACTCTTGGTTCCTTCATAGTTAAAAAATGCCTTGTGGGAGGTACTATCCAACTACGTCAATATCCTGTTCCTTAGCAAACTCTCGATCAGCTAATTTATTTGTATGGACTCATGATACCCTATTTTCTCAATGGGCATAACCTTTTATTGGCATTATATTGGCTTCAGCTTGTCTCCTTTTTGGCCAGTGGAAACCACTTCAGGCTGGCTTCGGCATCCTTTTGACCTGCCTCCCATGAGTGCTTCCTTATTTTCAGACCCAAGAAGAAATGCTGGATTCATTTTGTACTTCTCTGTACCTAACCCTGGAATCATCCACCTCTCCCGGTTTCTTTTATCTAAGAATGCTAGTTGCAAGTCATCTTTATACTAGATGTGTTCATTACTATCAAGAATGTGCTGTTTTCAGGCCTTTTTAACCCCCTCAGCCAACAAAACTAAGGAAACTGTGTGTGTGTGTGTGTTATATACGCCTGCACTTCATGTATGTTTGTTTCTATGTATAATTACATAGATAGGAATCCATGAACTTACACTGGTATCTTCATTTCCAAGCCAAAACCAGAGTTCATTCTAGGTTTCTCTCCTTTCATACTTGTGACTCCTTTCTTCAGAGGAGAGCAATTCACCCTCCTTATTCTTCACATGTTTACTGACTTGGTCCGTCCTCCTGTGCATAAGAAACACCCTATGGCATCATGCCCCTCCTCTGCATCCCACTCTACTCCCCCAGACTCCTTGCCCTGCTTCTGACCCCACACAGACCCTTGCCTCGCTCATCCAGTGCTCTGTTCCACTCCCTGTCCTGCACAGGCGGCTCTCACCCACCCCTGCCTGGTCACCATCCTCACCCTGATCAGGCTCTGAGTAAGGGGAAGAGAGAGGAAAGGGCAAGGGGAGGGAAGGAAGAAAGGGAAGATGAGAGAGGAAACTGATCATATTTTTAATTCTACTCCCTTCATCTCACTAGAAACTGGAATGGTCTCTTCTCTTGTACACAGACCTGATTGTGTTCTATTTCTCTCTACTGCATTTTCCCTGTAGGTTACTCCTGTCTTCAAACTATCTTTCCACAAACTTCTTTTCTTTTTATTTAAAAAAATTTTTTTAGTGTTTCTTTCTTTTTGAGGGAGAAACAGAGCACAAACAGGGGAGGGGCAGAGAGAGAGGGAGACCTAGAATCCAAAGCAGGCTGCAGGCTCTGAGCTGTCAGCGCAGAGGCTGATGTGGGCCTCGAACTCATGAGCCATGAGATCATGACTTGAGCTGAAGTCAAATGCTTAGCAGACTAAGCCACCCAGGTGCCCCTGCCACAACCTACTTTTCACCTAACATTCCTATTTTAGATCCATTTTACTACCACCCCACCATCCCAAAGGGCCTCTCTGGTCATTTCCACTGCATTCTGGCTTTTGCCTCTAAATCTTTCTGAACATGTCCTCCCTGAAGGCACCAAGGACCTCTTGATTAACCACATCCAGTAGCTCCCTTGAAGGATGTTCCCCCTTCATTAGATATTATAGACTATTATCTCCATCCTGAAAGTCTGTCCTGCTTTTTTGGGGGGAGCTAGTCCTCCCTCTGGTTTCCACCCTGTCACTGCCCCTCCATCCTTCCCTGCCTCTTCTGCTGGCATCTCATTCTCAGTCCCCAGGGGTGGATATTCCCTAGGGATCTGTCACTGGGCTTCTCTCTTAAATCTCTATTTGCTCCCTGTGAAACTTTAT
Source organism: Suricata suricatta (assembly GCF_006229205.1). Lineage (NCBI taxonomy): Eukaryota > Metazoa > Chordata > Mammalia > Carnivora > Herpestidae > Suricata > Suricata suricatta. Next base: position 43,160,052 of record NC_043705.1, read on the forward strand.
TTTGTCAGTTCCTTCTCTCATTTCTAGGTGGATGATTTCCAAATTGACATGGCAAGTTTGACCTCTCTACTGTGCTACAGGATATTTCCCCATGGTTACCACAAGCTGTTTCCCTGTCTCCCCAAGCACCTCAAATCCCAGAGTTTATTCAGTGCCTCAGATTACCAGGCTTGTCTCAAGTAATATCTATATATACATTAATAAAGCATAGTTTGTCCCAACAAGAAGTTTAATCCAAGATGGAAACAGTAGTCATCTTCAATACCTTCTCGCCCTAACTCCCTGTCTCCCACCCACCTGTTATAACACTGTAATATTTAGCTTGCTAAGGCACAATTCCCATCATGCCCTTTCCTGGAAGCTTCCTTTACCTTGCCATCATCCGTGGTAAAAATTTGCAGCTCTTACGACATGACTATGTCTTGCCACTCCTTGCCCTTTTTGTTTCCAGCCAAACAAGGTATTTATTTTATGCCTCTGTGCCACTGCCCATGCCTTTCCCTTCTAGAAGTGCGCTCTTCCCCTATTTCCCACCTCTTAAAATATCACTGTCTTTTAAGGCTAAACTCATATGCCACCTCAAGTGTCTCTTCTGCCTCTAACAGAATGGCATCTGGGATTTCTTAGCTTTTTGAATTTTGCCTATATTCTTGTTATGGCAAATATCCTGAATGACTTCTTTTTTTAATTTTTTTTTAATTTATAGTTTATTGTCAAGTTGGTCTCCATTATCCTGAGTGACTTCTAACTTTGGTTTTTAGGACCTATGTCTCTCTGGGCAGCTACAAAGCAGGGACTGGGTTTTATTTAAGTTAGCTCCCCTGTAGGGCAGTCATTCCCAGACTTTTAGTCATACTCTGCACCGATTTTCATGCAGTGCTTGGTTTTTACACAGCAACTGCCCAAACCCAGCTTTACAAGGGTATGATGTCACTGAAAGGATGTAGTCTGATTTAACATAGAAACTGTGAACTACCTCAGGCCAGTGGTTCTCGTGCTGTCTGACACAGGTCATTGTGTTTTTCTAAAAAATGTTAGGTATCTGGTGGTGCTCCTGAAACCTTGCTTCACCATCAGCAGGCCACTGAGAATGGCCTAGGGACTGTGGCTCCAGGGCTGGGCACCAAGCCTGCTTTACCCGAGATCCCAGCGGCTGGAATTGGGTCCATTTCTGGGTCATTGGATATAGATTTACCTTACATCTCACACCCAAGCGGCTTTTATAAAGAATGCAAACTTCTTTAAATAATGTGCAGGATTAGAAGAACTATTATTATCATAATTTCAAACAGAGCCAAGGACTAAATAACATTGCAGTGGTAAATCCTTCAGAGCCGTACTTCCATTCATCTAGCTATTGCAAATATAGGAGCTTTGTTTTTAAGAATGAAATGGCTAGCAGAGGATGTTAACTTGAAGTCTGTTTATGCAGCAATTGTTTATTTATATGAAGTTGTAGGTTCCCTGGAGGACAGTGTATAAATTTTTTTTATTAGATCCCCAAAGTGATCTGTGACCAAAACAGTAAAATTTGAGTCATAACATTAAACGAAATACAACTTAAAAATCAGAAATGGCATGTTACTACTAATCTCAAAGATTATATGTTGCCAAAATTGATCTTGCTGTTACAAAATAATTTTAATTTTCCCCCCAGAATCAACCATTTTTCAATTGAGAATGAAATAGAGAGGATTCACCACTTTATTTTATTATTCCTCTATTTATTTTCCTCACTTCAGAAAGACACCTCTCCCCTTTAAAAATAACTTAGAATTTTGTCACTTACTTCCAAAAGGGACAAAATGATTTTTTGTCTTTTTTGGTTTTGTAGGTCTTAATTTTCCTAATAGACGAACAAAAATTTCTCTTGGAAAATAACATTTTCCAAAATACATATCCCTGTGTAATTTATGATCTCCTTAGGACATTCTGGCTAAATTGATGGCATTTAATATACTCTCTAGCTTGGATGGGTCTTCCAAGAGATTGAAAACCTCAATATGAAAAAACCAGCCAAATGCTGAAGCTGCAACTACATGATCTCCTAGATTCAAAACAAAATGAAACAAACAAACAAACAAAACCCCTGTAATTTATTGGGTTATTACAAAATATCCCAGGGTTTGGCATTGTGTAGACCTAACGTCTAAATAATTGCTGTTAATAACAGATATGTAAACGGAGCTCTTCCTGTTGTTCCTCACTGCCCCGAACAGCAGTGCTCTTGTCTTTCTCTCCAGCTCAGCGCGCGCACCAGATCCTCACTGTCTCGGCTTCTCCAGCTTGGAGTGAAATCTCCTTTCCCTAAATTACTAGAAATGTCTAATATTTAACAGAAAACGTATAGACCGTTTTTCCTCCACCTCTCCTCAGTTTTCTACATATTACTTTTGTAGGAATTGTGTCCTTCTCGGCCTCAGATTTAGATTTATCCTCCATCCCTCATCCCAATGCTCCAAATATACTCAGGAGGTAAAACCTATAATCTGGTTTGGGCCAGAAACTTCTAGAGAGCAAAGAGATTACTTTTGTTACATATGTGAAAAATTACTACTTTTCCTTATCCTACTGTCCACTTTAATTCAACCTCTTATTTATTATCTATATACAATTGTTAGAGACCTTCCTTAACCAGGTTCCTACCTCTGTTTTCTTCCCATCCCAATCTGCTTGACCCAACTTTCTGACTTATTCTTAACACTGCATAGCTCAGTTAGACTGTTCTGTTTTAGAATTCCACTGTGGCTCCCATTGCCTAGGATAGGCCTTCACTCTATGCCTCAACTTGACTTTATAGCCTCACCCTCAACCATTGCCCTAGAATTCACTCCAGTTATATTATCTGGCACTGAACCTATATTCCCAATTTTCAACCTAGTGACTTCTCCATTTGTAAACTTTCATAACACTGCATTGTGATCATTTGCTAGTGAACATTACAGTTCTTTATATATTTGTCTTCCCTCTTTACTCCCTTTGAAGCTTTTTCCATAAGATTCATTTATTCATTTACTCATTTATTCATAGTGTATTGTTTCCCTGCTGATTGCCAAGCATTTGGTAGTAACAGAAGTTCAAAGTTGAAAGATGACTAAGCCCTGTATGTGCTTAGTCAGTGCACAAAAAGGATTTGTTGAATTAAGTCTTAATGGTTTTCAATCAGATAATAGTTAAATTGAGTTGGATGCTACTTTTGTATTTCTTCATATATATTTTAACTGTGCTAGTCTTATCTCTCCAAGAAGAGAGGGACCCTGTCTTATAATCCTTTGTATTCCGCAGATAGTATTCTGCAGATATACCTACCGTGGATTTTCAGTAAATCCATTTTGGTTGAATGACAGAATACTTGATTTTCTTCCACAAATGTGATGTCATGTGACCTGGGCCCATCATGTATAAAAAAGCAAGACTGGCCAACTTTGCATGGAGTATAAAACTTGAATTGACTGTGCTCACTTACACATGGAGAGTCTTTGCCTGTATATAATTTTTACTTTTGCATGTAGAGTTTTCTGAAGCCAAAATAGCATTCTAAGTGAGTTAACCTATCATCTGATCTTTTGAGTATCTCAAATATTGGTTTAGTTCTTGTTTTCTTTTTTTTTAATTTTTTTAACATTTTATTAATTTTTGAAAGAGAGACAGTATGATCAGGGGAGGGGCAGAGCAAGAGGGAGACACAGAATCTGAAGCAGGCTCCAGGCTCTGGGCTTTCAGCACAGAGCCCAATGTGGGGCTTGAACCCACAAACCGTGAGATCATGACCTGAACCAAAGTCAGAGGCCCATCCAACTGAACCACCCAGGCGCCCCTAGTTCTTGTTTTCTTATCAAGACATCCAAATACTGAACAAAGACAGATCTAAATGTCAGAAATCACTCTAAAACATTTGCATACACTTTGATTATTTTTTAATGTTAACTTAGCTTTTTTTCAAAAGATTTCTTTACATCATTGTACATAGATTTGAGTAGATATAAAGAGTTAAACGAGATTATCTATTCAATTCAACAACTCTTAACTGAGTAGCCAGCTTATAAAAATACTGGATTCAATAGGAGAATACTGCCCTGGTGAAGGTCAAGCATTAAGGCATCCATCAGGTCATTTGTTCTGCTGTGCTATTGTGGGTGTGTGGGAACTTCAACTGACTGGCAACAAAACAAAACACCAAAATAAAACCAAAAAGTGCAAATTTGTGATGACTATAACCAAGTCCAAGTGAAATTATATCTGTAAAGCACATAGTAGGTGCTCAATAAAACTTTACTACCTTTCCCCTAAGGATGAGAATAGAATTCATCAACTATTTCCAGTAGATTGGAGTAGATGGGAAATTCTTACTAGAAACTTTCATTTAACCAGAAGGACCCAAATTGTTATTGTATTTTAGTTGCATTTATCAGATGACTGTTTATTATTTTCCTTCCCCTATATGACAGGATTAACTATAGAATGTGAAAAAAATAAAAGGAAAGGGAAACAAAGAAAACCTTAAAATACAAAATGCTCAAAGTATTGTGAAACTGTCGAGGCACCTAAAATGGGGAAGATCATGCTAGAAGAAAACACAAAACATATATTACAAATGACCTGCTTCCGAGGATAACTGTGCTTATCCTACCATGATGTTCAACACAGTGGATTCACAGTAAATACACACAGTTTGCCTGCCATTATGTTAAAAGACTCTGAGAAGTATACCTACTGAATATTCTCTAATTTTTAATTACACAGAAATGAGAATGTGACAAAATTCTAGAAGAAAACGGGATTGCACAGCACCCTACAAGATGTCTTGGGCTCGGCCTGAGGATCATGGGGAGTCTCCCATTCTGTACGTTTTCTGAGAGTCTGGCTCACCGGAGCCGGAGTGCATGCAGCGCTTACAGTGGCTGAGGTCCGGCCTGCAGATCCAGCCCCCAGGAGCTTCTCCGCACTGCTGGGAAATTGCCCCGGTGAAGAGGACTGGGGACTGCTCTCCTGGCACTCAGAAAGGAAGGACAGCGACACCAGCAATGACTGGCATCTCTCTCAGGGCAAAAAGCCAAGCGGTTTTGAAGGAGAACCTCGGTAAGAACCTCGGTAACGATCAGTGGTGGGGCTGGGAGAGGGGAAGGGGATTCTGCTCAGTCAGCAGGCTGACCTCGAAATTGTGGGAACACATAATACCAGACGCACTCAATTGCTATTTGTGTTAAAATTACAACAACACAACGGGTTGTTGTTAAAACTGTAGTTGCTGTATGTTTAGATTTAATGAAGTAATAAAGAATTGGCTTTGCAGTCTTAATGATATTTTACTGGCAAATTCTGCTCAAGCTGGTTTGGATCTGATTGTAATCATTGCGTAGGCTGAAAACTGGCTGGAACATAGTAAACAGAGCTTCCCGATTCTCTGGAAATCAGTCCAGTCAGCAAATGGCCAAGTGAGTCACCTCAGGGTAAATGTTAGGCCTCAACGTGGCTTCCCTTCCAAATGTACAGCCTCAGTTCTGTAATAAACTGCTACTCGGGCTTCTCAGCTAGATCTGGCCAAATCACTTAGACAATTCACTGCCTGATGTGAACTCTAACTACCACCATATCCGTCCACTTTGGTTTTGACAAGAAACTTCTAGAGAGCAGGAAGCGTTTCTGTTCTTCTTGTGTGTAGAATCCACACACTGGGCTCTTCTTGGCAAGTTCTGGGAAGAAGATGGTCATACTCCATAATCATTACCTGCCAGGCACTGTGTTAACCGTTTTTATATATTATCCCAACAGCTCTATGTGCTAAGTATTATTATTTCATCATTTTATAGATGAGGAAAGTGGTTCAGAGAGGGGGGGGAGTTTGTCCGAGTTTACAGCAGAGCCAGCTGGCCTGTTCTGGAGACTGAGCGGTCCATCAACTTGCCCAGCTGCTGGAAGAAGTGGGGTGACCCTGTTGTCACTTCTCTGAAGAACTCAGAGTTTGAGTATGCCTGTAGATAAGGGAGATGTTGCCGCTGATTTGGGAATGTGCTTAGTCTAATGGTAACTGAGCCTACCAGAATCCTGAAACAGGTGACGTTTGTCTCTTGATTCTCTCCTATTTTTTTCTTTCATTTTAATGAACTTAAATTTTTATAACAGTTTTAGATTTAGAAAAAAATTGTAAACATTGTACAGAGACCTGTTAGGGGTCAGACATCAGTAGGGTACATGGGTCACAATTGATGAGCCACTATTGAAACATTGTTATTAACTGAAGTCAACACTTCATTCACTTTATTCAGATTTTCTTAATTTTTAAAAAAAAAATTTTTTTAATCTTTGAGTGAGAGAGAGAAAGAATGCAAGTAGGGGACGAGCAGAGAGAGAGGGAGACCTGGAATCGGAAGCAGGCTCCAGGCTCCGAGCTGTCAGCACAGAGCTCAACGCAGGGCTCGAATCCATGAACCATGAGTTCATGATCTGAGCTGAAGTTGTATGCTTAACCGACTGAGCCACTCAGGGGCGCCCCAGATTTCCTTAGTTTTTATGTAATGTTCTTTTTCTGTTCCAGGATCCCATCTACTATACCACATCACATTTAGTTGTTATGTCTCCTTAGACTCCTCTTGGCTATAGAAGTTTCTCAGACTTTTTTGGGTTTGACTACCAGGACAGTTTTGAGGAGTCCTGGTAAGGTGCTGGATTTGTCTGATGTTTATATCATGAGTTGTCTGGAGTTACGGGTGTCGGGAAGAATACCCCAGAGGAAATGCTGTTCTCATCACATTCTATCAAAGGTGCATGCTGTTAGTGTGAGAAGTCTATCACTTATGAGTCACTCCACTAAGGCTAACCTTGATCACCTTGCAGAGCTAATGTTTGCCACGTTTCCTACTATAAAACCAGTCTTTCGGGGCACCTGGGTGGCTCAGTCGGTTAAGCGTCCGGCTTTGGCTCAGGTCATGATCTCACAGTTCGTGGGTTCGAGCCCCGCGTCAGGCTCTGTGCTGACAGCTAGCTCAGAGCCTGGAGCCTGTTTCAGATTCTGTGTCTCCCTTTCTCTCTGACCCTTCCCTGCTCGCGCTGTCTGTCTCTGTCTCTATTAAAAAATGTTAAAAAAAAAAAAAAACCAGTCTTTCCCCCCACCCCCACCCCTTACCATATTCTATAGCTTTGTAAGGAAGTCACCAAGCACAGCCCACACTTAAGGAGTAAGGAGTTAGTCTCCCTCCTTGAGGGCGAAGCAGCTACATAATTTATCTGGAACTCTTCTACAGGGGAAATTCATCCTGTCTCTACCATTTATTTATTTATTCATTCAATCGCTTACTTAAATTAATATGAACTCACAGATATTTATTTTATTCTTTGGGTTATAATCTAATACTATGTTATTTATTTTGTGTTCAAACTATTCCACCTTTGGCCCTTGGAGGCTCTGTTCACTTGGTTCCTGTGTCCCTTTCACATGCCCTCATCATTGCAGGGTTTTATGTTTGTGTGAACACTTCCTTACTTTCTGGCACTGCAAGATGTTCCAGGTTCTTTTTATGTATTTCCTGTTCTAGTCCTAAAGCCAGCTATTCTCCCAAGGAGCTCTCTCTTCCTTTTTAGGAAAGGAAAACTAAAGAATCTGGAGGACAAATGAAAATCATGATATTAGGCAGGCAAGTGAGAGCTTCTGATTAGATTCCCATTTTAGAAATATCACTTCTGGCTGGATAAGACTGAGACTAAAGGCAGAGTCAGGGAGACTACTGCAACAGTCCATGCAGGGAGCGGGGGAAAGTGAGGTCTTGAATGACTCAAGGGCCATGCAAACCAGATGCTTGAGAGGTAGGTTGGCTTACATTCCCAGCAGTGCCTTGGGGAGTCTAAGTCCTGGACCCATTCTATCATGGCACAAAGTACCCAGAAACTTTATGGATGGAGGAGAAGGATAATTAATAATAGTAATCACTAATGTTTATTGGATACTTCCTGTATCCCAGGCACTAAACACTTAATTGCAATAGCTCATTTAGTTCACACCACTCTATATGGTGAGCACTGTTGTTACTCCCATTTTACAGATAAAGAAATCAAGCATTGAAAGAACCAATAAGTAGTCCAAAGTCTTGTAGTTACTAAGTACCAGGCTGAGACATGGGTTCAGGGAGTCTAAGCATAGCCCTAAACTCTTCAACACTGTGCTAAAGCTAAAGCTACAAGATAGCTTCACGGTTGACAGCTCCTTGTTGCTAGAGCTGTGCCTCGAGTGCCTAGACTGGCTGCTGCTTGTAACACTTCTGTGCCCTCTGATTCCTAGCTCACTCCCTAAGTCCAGCTCAGATGGACCACCCATTGCATCTGTAGTTTTCCCGGACCAGCTGCTCATTTGATCTAACTCATTTCCACATTTTTACTTCCAATAGCACTTACTGAATACCTGCTATTGCCTGGCACTCTTGTAAGGTTCTGGAGATACAGAGGAAGTAAGAAACATTCCTGTTCTCAAGGGGCTCAGAGCATGTGCGTGTGTGTGTGTGTGTGTGTGTGTGTGTGTGTGTGTGTGTGTGTGTGTTGAAAAATACAGTGTGGTCTCTGACTCTGCTTACTCCATGACCCGTAACTATCTTTCAACCTATCATACCTGTGCCATAGCACTGGGCTTTCCACTTGGCTTTAGACCATCCTCTTCTTTAAATTCTTGGCATCCAGATCTGTGCCCAGGTCTGGCCCCTCCTATATCTGTTGTCACCCTTTCTGCTTGTCTGTGGGGCTTCCAGTTCGTTATTCTTGTGCCGCTCACACCTATGTCACTGGGGGCCATACGGGCAGCTTCCTCTTTCTCCTGTTGTTAATAAGGTCAGCCTGGAGTGTGCCAGGCGGGCCCGGGATTCCAGACTGCTCTGCCCTGAGTCAGGCTAATTTTGTTTCCAGAATTGTTTTTCATTCATAGTCCTGCTAGAGATTTAGGCTCTTTTTTGCTCCAGAAAAAAAAAAGTGTAAAATGAATTAGGGGTGATTTGCAGCCAGATTTCTTCTACCACTCCATTTGGACCCATCTGGATTTTTCAACTTGACTATTATCTGATTTGGCCTGAGTCATCCTGCCACCAAGTAGCAAGACCATTTAAATAGTTTGTATTATTTATATAATGTTTGCAGTTCCAAAATCCATCTCCTATGCATTAATACCTCCCAGAGGGGCACTGCCTGCTAGGTTTAGGAAAACATCTTCTCTAGGTAGAACTAGTGAAACCATTGCCATGATTAGTGTAGGAAGATAACAGATAATTCTTGTGAACTTTTTAAAAAGGATGCTAACAGCTCTTTGTCCCTTTTCTCCCCAGATTCCAAAAATACATGCAGTTAGCTTATGTGACATAATTGACATACTTAAGACTCACTCTTTTCTTCAGCACTTTATTTCTAGTTTTAAGGCACTTAGCATTTGTTTTTCCCAAGTTGTGAGCACATATCCCTCTTGGTCCTTTGCCTGGCCTTTCTGCATTTCTGGAGTGGCATATCTAGATCAAAGACCATGGGTGATGGTAGAAAGAGAGGAAAACTAGAAAAATTATTTTTGACCATCTTTTTACACCCATGGCTCTCCCTTCACCTCCCAACAACTCGCTTACTCTCTAGAATACTATTCTTCATTGTGTTCTCAGCACCCACTTTCAGAAGTCGTTTTGCAAATTATCTGTTGCAAATAAACACCAAAGTTGGAAAATAAGTAAAATCTAATACAAGAGTGAGGATTAGAGGTAAACCTAAAATAAGTAGCTCTCATTCTCTTATGTGACAGTTTTCTCTCCTGAGTGGGAGGGAAAGGGGGGAGTTTCAGTCTGTGGGACAATTGTCCCTAAGCCACTGGTGTGTTGTCCTGAGCATCTTCTGTGGAGGAATGATTGAGAACTACAACAGACTGATGCCATCTTTTCCATTAGGGGCATCTGTTCACTTCTCCCAGGCCAGAGCTTACTCTGTGGCTTCTGTGAACATTAGGGAGGCAAGAAAAGTACGACTTCCAAGAGGTCGCCTCATCTGCTTATTGTTCTATCTACAGAGTAGAATCTCTGGTGGTGGCTTCTGGGCCCAGGGCTGCTCTCCGCCTTCCCTGCAAAACTCTCAGAACCACTGTAAGGCAAGAATGAGTGGGCTACCATGATGATCTGCTGTGCAGGGGACGACAAGTTGACAGCAACTCTGACACTTTCTGTGAGCCCAGCCTCCCTGCTGGGGATCCCCAGTGGCTGGGAATAGCTGGGCATGGGGTACAGCTGGTTACATTTACCTCATTTTAATGAGTGGGAAAGTGGGAGGGGAAAAGAGTTCAGTTTTGTAACTGGAGGAATGGGTTAAGGTCATACCTGCTTGCAGGGATCAGAGATGGCCTCTTGAAGATCTTTGGTTTTGCAGTGGAGAGAATGGCTGAGAGAGTTTTGTTGCTGCTTGTTTGCTTTGTTTTTGAAAGAGAAACCACCCTACCTTTCTTCCTCTTCTCCCACCCAGCAGACATGCCCACACAGGTCTTCTCTAGAAAGAAAGAAGCATCAAAGGAGAGCTTGGATTGGCCCACCAGGACCCTACACAGTGGCTTTTGTGTGACTCCTGCCTTGATTGAGTCCTGAACCCAGACCTTGGTTGAACTTCCCACTCTTTATTCAGTAAGCCTCTATTTTGGGCCAAAATGTTCACCAGCAAAGCTGACACCAGAGATTGAGGCTGGGGAGGACAGTAGAAGAAGGGTATTTTGGCAAATGCTTTGCCTTCACCCTAACCTTTCTTCAGGTAGCCAGGGAAGACCCACAGCCATGAAAATTGTCATTAGTTTCTATCTCTGTTTCAGAACTCATTATGAGGCATTTTTTTCTTCCATACTTCATCCACTACAAGCATGCTGTCACCTGAGCTCTCTTCTCCCAGGGAGTGAGCTTTCAGAGGCATCCTCCAAAGCTGGAGAAAGAATGGGAGGTCAGTTCTTCTATCTTGCTTACATTCTTTATTTAAAATGTGTTTTCAAGCAGTATGTAAAAGATCTGGCTACTCCTGTGCCCTGTGTTAGGCTGGTTGCCTCTCATCCACCAGGTCAACATTGCCTCTGGCAGGAATCAAGTTGTATGTTCAGAAACGCAAAGTTGTTGATTAAAGAGAGAGGGCCAGACTTATCAGAAAAGTGTGCTAGGGAAGGGGCATCTGTGGGGTGTGATGCTATTCCCCTGCCTAGACCCTGCAATTCCCATTATCTTACCTCCATGGTGATGCATTCTAGCTTCCTGAAAGTAGCTCACACAGTAGCATGGAGACAATAAAAATCTTATAGAACTTTAAGGTTTATAAAATGCTTTAATGTCATTGAATTTTTTGTGGGATGGTCCCAGGTGAACCAACTTCAGGTAAAATTGTGTGGATGGTTCTAGAAAAACCTCACCCTCATTGTCCTCCTCTTGCAAATATTTCCCTGCATGGTTTACATGGTAAGAAGGAGTCAATCAGGAGAAGGTATTTGCTATCAAGGCCTCTGGGAGGCAGAGAATGGGATAAAGGCTGGGATGTTAGAGAAGTCATGGCTTGGCTCCAGTCTAGCCTCTGATGAAGGAGATAATCTTCAGGAAGTCCTGAAAGAGCTAGTTTGCTGGGGGGCTAAGACCAGGAGCCCAAGTGAATGCTCTTTATGATCCAAACTGCTTTCTGTGGTACATAAATGTGAAGGATGTGGGCAGTCAGCCCATTCATTCATGGAACATGGTGCCACTGCAGTGACCCAGCCAGAGGTAAAGAACTTGTAGGATTCTTTGACATCTCAAGGGTTTGGTGGCTTTAGAAGCCCAGGAGGCAACCCCTAGCCTAGTCATAAAGCAGCATCCTCATAGACACAGCAGAGGTCAGTAGGGCTTGTGAAGGGAAGACAAGAAGGAATGGGACTTGAACAAATGTGCAATACTTCAAGGACTCCAGGAATATTTAGAGACCCCCCCAGAGGGGAGTGGGCATTGAAGACCATGCTTATAGGTGGAACTTATAGGTGGAACAGTTGTGCACACAAAACTGCAAACCTGCAAACAGGTCTGTGAACATTGACATCCATTTATTCATTTGCACCTCATCATGGCTCTTGGGTTGAATATTCCCATTTTATAGGTGAAAAAATTAAGGAATAGAAAGATTAAATGACTTGGAGGTATTTAGTAGCAGAGTTAGAGCTTTTAGGAGTTTAATTATCGTGTTCTTTTCATGGTGCAGGTCTGCATTTGCCTTTACTATTCATGGCCCTTCCTTCTTCCAATGCCATAAATTATGACAAATGAGGTTAAAATTAGGAAAATGGAAGGTGATGAGGGACTGTGTGGGATGGTGACGAGGGCCAGCCTGAAAGTTCTGGATAAAAATGAAGGTAGAGGGATAGAGGATGCACTTCCAAAGGTTAACTGGCTAAGGAAGGAGAGAGACTAGAAGGCAAATCCTGTCTCCCTTCACTGTACAACTTTCAAATTTGTATTTGTATGTTTACAGACATACACAGTTTCCACAACTTACCTCCAATTTATTTATGAGAAGACTGAGGTTCTGAAGGTCAGTGACTTTTGCAAGACCACCAGTGATGGGTCCATAATTTAGATCTTGGTCTTCCAATTACAGGTAAACGTCCTTACTACTTTTGCGCAACTTCCCCTCCTTTGCCCCCTGTCCTACAATGTCACACTTTCTATATCCTTTCTTTCCATCTAAGTTTATTTCTCAAGGCTGATGTCAATGAAGTTTTAAAAATCAAGCAAAGATCCATGTTAAAAATTACTAAGTCATTAAGGAGATGCAAATAGAAACCACTATGAGGTCTCACTGCACATCTATTAAGATTGTTTTTTAAAAACTGATAAAACCAAATACCAGTGAGATTGCAGACCAACTGAAAATCCATCCATGGCTGGTGAGAATGCAAAATGGTATATCTACTTTGGAAAACAGATTGGCAGTTTCTTATAAACACACATTTATGCAACCCAGTAACCCTACTTCCTAAGTATTTAACAAAGTGAATTGAAAATTTGAGTTTAGGGGTGCCTGGGTGGCTCAGTCAGCTAAGCTTCTGACTTTAGCTCAGGTCATGATCTCACAGTTCATGGGTTCGAGCCCCGCTTCAGGCTCTGTGCTGACAGCTCAGAGCCTGGAGCCTGCTTCTGATTCTGTGTCTCCTCTCTCTGAACCTCCCTCAGTCACACTCTGTGTGTGTGTCTCTCTCTCAAAAGTAAATAAACGTTAAAAAAATTTTTTTTAATTTGAGTTTATACCACAAAAACTTATACATCATGTTTGTAGAAGTTTATTCATAATTGACAAAATCTGGAAACAGTCAAGATGTCTTTCAGTAGATGAGTGGATAAACAATCTGTGCTATAATCATATGATGAATTACTAGTCAGCAATGAAAAGGAATGAGCTACTGATTTATGCAATACCCTTGATAGATTTTTAAATTATTGTTGTGGTTGTTGTTGTTGTTGTTTTAGAGAGAGTGTATGTGTGTGTGAGTTAGGGAGAAAGGCAGAGGGAGATAGAGACTCTCAAGTGGGCTCCGTGCTCAGCATGGAGCCTGATGCAGGGCTCAATCTCATGACCCTGGGATCATGGACAGAGCTGAAATCAAGAGGTGGATGCCCAGCTGACTGAGGCACACAGGTGTCCCCACCCTGGATATATCTTAAACACATTTAATTAAGGGGAAAATGCTAGACCCAGAGATTATATATTGTACAGTTCCTTTTATGTAATATTCCAGAAAAGACTAACTAATTGAGGGTAAAACAACCACTGGTTGCCAGAGGTTGAGAGTAGAAGGAGCAGTTGACCGCAAGGGCGCATGGAAACTTTGTAGAGTAATAGAACTTCTCTGTATAGTACTAGGGTGATGGCTACATGACTGTGCATTTGCTAAATCCCATATGTTTGTATACCACAAAGAACGAACTTTATTCAGAGTATTTAAAAATCAACCAGAATGTCACAGAATCTCAAGGTGGAGTAAAGACTGTAACAAATGAATCTAGGTGTACTGTAAATGTCCAACATAACATTACTGAAGGGTGTGGGGAAAAAAGAGCTGACCTAACTAACTTTGGAGAATGGTACTTTTAGAGATTACTACAAGGCCCAAAATAAAAAGAACTCCACATGATACCACATTAGAGTTGGTAAATTTGTTTTTTGCAGGAATGTATATTATCAATTCTAAAACTACTTTACATGTACCTGAAGATTGGACAAATAAGTAAGTAAATTATAGATAATGGGAGTCAGATTCTCATGGTGAGGGGAAAAAGCATTACAAATAAACAAGGAAGATTAGCTAGAATGACCCTGTGGTGTAGGATTAGAGTCAGTGATATCAAGATGAAGTCATGTTTATTTCAATGTGGATACACATGGATATATACAGAAGTAGAGTTATGAGTAACTTATGGGTTAGTATACACACATATATTTCATAGGTCTTATCACTGAAAGAATCTGGATGCAGTATCAGCCCAGTAGCAACAAACACATGGCAGCACCCAGATCTTAGTTTTTATTAACCATTCTCCAATAAAAGGAACCATGGGAAAGTGGTTAACTTGGGGCCAGGAAAAGGAAAATACTAGATGAGCCTGGAGCATCTTGTAATGCCAGAAATTAAGAAAGTAAGCAAGTGCTAACAAACAAACAAAGAAAAGAATGGTACTTGCATGTCAAAAAGACACAGAAGATCCCAGTGGCCAAATCTGAGACAATCTGAGCAACAAAATAGTTCCTCTAAAGGATTACAACAGGGGCTCCTGGTTGGCTTAGTTGGTTAAGTATCTGACGCTTGATCTCAGCTCGGGTCATAGCCTCAGGGTGGGTGTGGAGCCTGATTAAGATTCTCTCTCTCGCCCTGCCTCTCTCCTCTGCTTACACTCTTTCTCTCTAAAATTAAAAAAAAAAAATTTAATTAAGGGTTATAACAGAGAATAAAATGAATATTCCTAAGTCCATACAGATGTAAATAAATAATTGAATGAATAAATGGGGAGAAGAAACAAATTTTACAGAAGAACTCCATGTAATATATGCAGATATTTTTCTCTAGGAGATGAAACTTAGTTCCTTTCCCCATGAATATGGGCTAGACTTAGTAAGTTGCTCACAAAAAATAAAGTATTGGAAGAAAAAAGAGATGCAGTAGGGAATTCAGTTAACATCAGCAGTGATAGATTCTGTTGATAGCATGTGCCCTCTGAGATATGATGAGGACACATCACCTGTGTGGTATTCTTGCCCCAAACCCATAACTAGTCTAATCATGAAAACACATCTATTAAAAGAAATTGAAGGACACTCTACAGAATCATTGAATAAGAGTTTGAAATTGTAAGGTCATGAAAAACTAGAAAAGAATAAGAAAGTGCTACAGATTGGAGGAAATTGAGAAAACATGATGGCCAAATGTAATAAGGTATCTTGGACCAGATCCTGGAACAGAAAGAAGAGATTAGTGGAAAAACTGGTGAAATCCAAATAAAGTCTGTAGTTTAGTTTATAGTATTATACCAATGTTAATTTCTTTGTTTTAACAATGTACAGTGGTTATGTAAGATGTTAATATTAGGGAAAGCAAGGTGAAGAGGAGACAGGAACACTTTGTTCTATCTTTGCAACTTTTCTGTAAGTCTAAATTAAAAGTTAAAACAATTTTTTTAATGACCAGGAAGCTGAGTACAAAGGGAACTGGACAATACAATCTAGAATAAATAAGCAGGAAATAATGGAAAGTTGGATGCAAGAATTGGGATTTCACACAGGTTTTACTACTCCAGACAGTTGTCCAGATCATCTGAGGTCATCTGGATTTTGGACACCATATCACAGTAAAGGCAAGCAAGGAGGAACAATGGTCTTCCGGGGACTAGAAGGGTCCTTAAAAGATTATGCCCAAAGGTTTGGTATTGGGGAGATAGGTTTATCATTGTACTGGGGAGTTGAGTTTATAACTGGCTTTTGGGGACTGTTTTAGAAGACCAATCTAGATGAATTTTTTTTCAGTGAATTAATGATGTCCTTTCATCTGCCATTTTATATTTTATAAAGATATAAACCTGACATCTTATATTGCCATTTCGTCTGTCTACAACATCTTGAGGCTTTGTTATCAAAGAGACTTGGATTCTCATTTGCTGAAGGCATTTTGCTCTGAGATTATGCCAGTATAGGAAATTCTAAGAACTTTCCCATCCATTTTCAAAATATGATACCTACTTATACATTTCTGTTGGGACACGGACTAGACTTTCAAGTATGTGGAGGTGGTAGCCTCAAAATTTTTTTCAAGTTCTCTTCACTCAAGGATGGTTTAGTACCTGACAGTTTCTATTAGCAGTTCTTTTTGTGTGTTAAGCATACTACTTGCCAGCCTCTGCATCTTGTCCTTCGTATGTGACATTGTGAGCATGGTGGATGTCATATATTGGATTCACTAGAAGAGAGACTTTGAGTCTCTTAGATTTTCATACAGAGGGTTTATTGGGAAGTGCTCTTGGGATTGACACCTGAGGGGGATGAAAGAAGAAGGATATAGCAGAGAGACAAGGTGAACTGTCATGCAGTTGCAACAGAGGTCTCAGATAATCTGTAGGTAATTATGGAGTTGAGATAATCCTTTTTTATTTGTACAAGTTGAGAAAAGGGAATGGAGCCCCATGCCATGACCAGTTATTGGGTATAGGCCAGACAGTGTTGTCACCTTTGGTAAGGCAGGTCCCATTAGCAGTGGGAAATTCCTGGGGAGGAACTTGGGTATGAGTTGTCACTAACCAACACTCCAAGAAGTTATGAAAATAAGTACTTTCATCTGGAAGGGGATCTTAGAGGCGTATCAATATAGTTCACCATTGTACTGAGTCTTCCTCCAAATGGAGTTCAGCCCATTTCAGCCTCTCAGGGTTTTGGTTGGTTTCTTTAACAAGAAAACTTACAGTATTAGGACAGTGGAATGCACAATAGCCCCCACCTCTGCCGCTGGTCTCAAAGCCATTACTGACACTTTTCATCTCCTTCCTTTGCTACCCATTCTAGATTCCTCCCACTCAGTTGTATCTCTCTGATGGTCTTGGTGGCTAAGCTGGTGGGGCCGTACACTCCTAATCCCTGAATGTTCTGAGATGCTGGTCATTATGGCCATCTCAGGTCATAGCTGCTCCTTGAGTCCATGTGTTGTGAAGATGGGTCAAAGGAATACCAAGAGATGGTCTAGTGGTTCACTGATTTACTGAAGAATTCCCTGACCTGATTGTATAACCTCCCCAAGAGCAAGATCCACTATTCAAGTCAGGATAATGACTGCTTTCCTTGCCTGCTGGTTTCTTGGCAATAGGAGCCCAACCAAACTGACTGGGCAGCATTGGTAGTTTCCAGTTTAATAGGATTCTCACCATGTGCTCTAATAGAGATAATCACTCCTTTCAGAACTAGCACTTTAGACATACAGATCCTAGAATTTCAGGGACAGAAAGTAGAAATTCCCCAGGCCACTGGCATTGATGCTACCTTTGCCTCTAGGTTCTTGGGCATTTTCCAGGGGGAATATATTTTGTGGTTGACTTAGGGTGTATATTGCATCCTGAAGGATGACACCCCGTTCTTTTAGGGTGTCTTCTCTTAGATGGCATCTCATCTGCCCTGCCAAAAGATTGTTCTAGAAGCCCAGCAGCTTCTGGAAGGTGAAGAATATGATAAAGCTAGTAAATCATATGGTCATGTGCATGATCTTTGTAGGAATGCATCTCCTTTGTGGGAATTTGGGCCCCACGGTCTAATGTGATGTTATATGCAATCTTGTGTTAGTGAATCAAACACCTTAGAAGGCAAAACCATATTCAGAATATGTGCTAGTGTCATTCAAGATAAATAGTGGCCCCTTCAAGGGTGGAAAATGTCTAATGTACTCGACTGTGACCAAGTGACTGGTCTCCTCACAGCATGCTATGAGGAGCTTGTAGTACATCTCTTTCAGCTACAGTCTACCTTCAAGTCACACTATACCACTCCATGTTGAGTATTGTTTTAAGCATAATTTAAGAGTCTTTCACCAGTGTGCTTACATCTTACCTCTGCAGGCTGTTGTACTGTTATTGTTATATATTTAACTTGTATGGATGTTACAGGCTGCACAATATGTGGTTATTACTTTTGTTTAAGGAATCAATTTTGTTTTTAAGAAACTGAAATATGAAAAAAAGAAATATGGGAAAAAATCCCTGGGCTCACCTACCTTTGGACTTCCTGTTAAAGAATACAATTATACATTCCTAATATTTAAGCCACTGTTTTTCAGGATTTCTGTGACTTGCAGCCAAATACATCTTAACTGATAAGTACTTTTACTATCACTCGGTTTCTCAGATTTACTTGATTAGTTTCTTCCTGAATAGGAAGGATGATGTTTTGAGAATAGTGGTTGCTATCAGAGAAGGTGGAATCCCAGTGGCAAACCACCGACTTCACAGTTGTTCAAAGGAGTGGCACTATCGAATTATGACGGTGGGCAGTCACAGAACCCTTAATGTTAGAGTCATTTAACAGACAATGGCTATGCAGACATTGTGCAGACAGGGAGCTTGATGGCAATGTCCCCGGAAGGAGAGCTGCATGGATTCTTGAGTGGAATACTAACTTCTAGTGTCCGTGATCCCCAGGAAAAAAGAAATCCCTCGCCAAAGTTACTTGAAATAATATATATTAATACAGTTCCATCATAAATAATACATACTGCTAATATGGCTTTAAATAATGTATAATGCTAGATTTGCATAATAAATAATACATAAATATGTAATCATCCCGTGAAGTCATATGAAATTAGTAATCGTGAAGAAAACTTAACCTATTAACATGCTAGGAGAGGAAAGGCTTACAAGTGGCTCGGAGGGCATTAATCAGGGCTGCCGTGCACTAT
Source organism: Suricata suricatta (assembly GCF_006229205.1). Lineage (NCBI taxonomy): Eukaryota > Metazoa > Chordata > Mammalia > Carnivora > Herpestidae > Suricata > Suricata suricatta. The sequence continues at coordinate 43,178,968 of NC_043705.1, forward strand.
CTCAGCTCAGAGAAACACCAGCCTTGCACAAAGTATTTGATCTCTCTTTCTTTTTGCAGCAAATAACTAGCAGAGACTTTTCAGTGTATAGTCAATAAGGAGTTTCTGAGCTCTGTAAAAATAACATTGTTTTTTAAATCTCCAATCCATCACTGATTGAAGGACTATTGAAGACTTATTTCCTAAAAGTGAGGCAATGAAAATTATTGTCATTGACTCTACCAAGCCCTTCCATTTCTCCAGGGGTTCAGTTGTATTATTTTATGTAAGAGTAATGCTAGTACCCTATGAAGTAGGTAGACACGATTATCTCCATTTCCATTTCAGGAATCGGGGGCGGGAGACGATAAGTGACCTATCCAAGGTTACACAGCTGGTTAGCGGCAGGGGGAGGTATACAGTTCTCCTGAAACTAGAGCCTGTTGGTTTTCCTTTACAATGTGCTACCCTGCTCTCATTTGAAGTGTAGCTTTTCTCTGTGGATTAAGATGCTGGATATTTTATAATTCAGATTTGGCAAACCTTTGAAAAATTTATTTTGTGTGCCTGACACTGTGTTAGATGTATCATGTAGGTGATACCATTTGTTCCCCACAACAATCCCATTGGGCATTTGCACCTTCATCTTCGTCTTACAGGTTAGGAAACCGAGGCTCAGAAAATGAAATGACTGCTCAAAGACCCAGAGTGTGAGGAAAAGATGAGACATGAGACTCCAAACCATAGCACGCTGCATCTCCAGTGAAGGGTGATGAGTGGTGCCTCCTGCTCGAACGCCTGGCTCTCGGGCCTTCTCCAGAACGCATACATGAAACTCTGGCCTGGTAAAACTGGATGGCTTCCTTTTGGAATAGGAGAGGTAATGTTCTAGAAGTGGGGGTTGCTGTTAAGATATTTGGGAGCTTGAAGAACAAACTTTCTACTTCACAAATTTTCAAAGGGTGGCACTCTAAGTAGCCTTGGGTACATCAGTAGCCAAGCCTCCTTGTGGTACTTCACAAACACTCAAACTCCTTGAGTTTCTCATGTTCTACTTCTCTGCAGGATAGAGTTGGTTAAAAGTCCCCATTCCTCTGGTAATAACATTCTTGGAAATTGTGCTTTGAGATACATTCTTCTGGGAAAGACATAACCTACTGAAGAGGTACTAAGAATGGTTGAAACCGTAAATGTCGAGCTTACCCAAGAGAGTAAATATAAACCACTTGCATCTTTCAGGCTGAATTATAGCTTATCAAGCACACATTAAACCTTTAAGCCTTTTTTTCCTTAAGTAAGAATAAATCTAAGTTGACTATTCCAGCATATGTATTTGTTTTCCCTACAGTGTCTATAAACCATGTCCAAGGTGAGTATTTATAAGCCTGAGCAAAAACTAGGCAAACAATTCTGAGAATAAGTGACAACTATAACAGTTCGTGATAAGACAGTCACAACAAAGGAAATGCTATGCATTAAGTGATTTTTCTTACAAATCCTTTATACATATGTCAGGCTGTGTGCTGGCAGAAGGAAAGAGCATAAATCAAAGAGAAAACCAATGTAAGAAAGGGTTTTTAGGCAAATGCTGTCTTATATGCATAAATCAAATAGTGATTTTAAAAACCCGAAGGAACTGCATAGAGTTCTATGGAATTTTGTACAATGAAGTTATTTAACAAATCCACAACAATTTGTATTTCTGGAGCACTTTACAATTACATGCTTATTAAATCTTATGACACTTCTGGCAAATGGACACATACCATTAGTGTAATTTCCTAGCCAAGGCCACTGAAGCAGTGAATTGTAAAGGAACCTTCTCAAGTACAGCCAGGTGCAGGTGTCCAAGGACTTCAGAACTCCTGTTCTCACAGTCTTGAGTTGCAGTTAAGGGTAATGGTTCAACTCCCTGTTGGCTCCCTCCTTGATGAGGGACATGTCGGGAGGGCATACCTAGACATATGGAGGTGGGTGGTGAAGGCAATGACACCTGGCAATAAGTCAAGGAGTGTCAGTTGTTGGTGTTGGTGTTTAGGTTGCAGTTGGAACATGAACCCACTGGCATGTCAATACATGCCTCCGTGATGCAGACACACATCTGTGACAGAGCCCAGTTTGAGATGTTTCACAACCATTAGGTCTAAAGCTATAGTTCCCAGCCCAGGTTGCAATTCCTAGAGTGCTTTAAAAATCTATCAGTGCCCCGGGATCAACTAAATCTGAATCTCCAAGACTGGACTTGGACAAGGATATTTTCTGAGTGACCCAGGTCTTTCTAGCATGTGGCCAGACTTGAGAACTACTTTAAGTATAAAGATCTTAGTAGGTCCATGGTCGGACAGGATGTTCACTGCACAAGGACATCTGACTGAATGATCAGTGAGGACTGAAATTCAGCCCACGAACAGTGTGCTCTAATTTGTAGGTAGCAGCAGTTTTCAAATTAGGGTTACTTTTTGTCTAATTTCCACAAAGGAGCCCCTGAATCATTCCCCTATTCCTGGATGTGCATTGCTGCATGTCCAACATATTCTATTTTCAGCATACTTTATATACATTTATTATAAATTATATTCAGGATCTACTGCATGCTGAGCACTTGACATACATGGGGATACAAAACCATCACAGCTCCTCTTCTTATGGAGGCCATGGTCTGCAGGAGAAGACAAGTGATTGAACAGTGAGTTACATGACACTATGAGCATGTGTGTAAGAAGCTGGGAGGTCCCAAGAAGAGCACTCCACCCAGGCCTGGGGTTCAGGGGAACTCTTGCAGAAGCAGTATGAAAGCGGGGGTGGCATTCAAGGCTGAGTGATAACACTCAAACCTAAACTGAAGAGAGACAAGGATTACTGGGGAACTAGCAGTGGTTTGGCCTGTCCACCTGCAGCCTAGAGTGCAGAAATGCTGGATGGTGGGCTGGGGGGTGTGGCTTGTTCTCCCAATCTTCCAAGAGTAGGACTGGCCACTTGCTAACTTAATTACTGTCCTACACTCCTCAGTCCTGCTATCCTCCTTCTACCTTTCCATTCTCTCTCCCTCCCTCCCCCTTCCTGTCAGATATGGTCTTTGATGAGAGCAGAAAATACCTTAACTGCTTGTATCTTACTTCCTGGAATCTTAAACTCCAAGCGCTGGAAAGAAACAAAGTGGAGATGCAGGCAAGGGAACAAACAAGCGTGGGGACACAGATGCCACCGCCCCAGTCGCTGCCACCTGACACAAACCTCACAGTTGGCAGGGAGTCCTCCCTGCTCACCACTCTCTACTTGCCATGCCTGGTCCTGAATTCACAGTCCACATTACCATCTCAGGCCCTGGGCTGTTAAAAGGGGGGTGGGCGACGTGGGTGCTATAAACCAAATGAGTCTCCTCAGGAGCTCGTGGAATGATTGAACCCAAATGATTGGGTGCACCAGCACTGAGTTACACCAAACGCTCTATTTCTGATGATGTTTGAAATTTTGTTATGAAAAGAGAAAAACAAGAACAAAGTCCAGATCCTCTGCTGTTCCTCACCTTCGCTCGCTTTGCCTCTAGTGATGCTGGTGGTTGTTTTTTTTTTTTTAAATCCTGGTTTGATTTCATTTGGGTTCTAGTTATTGGGTTTTTAAAAATTTTTTAATATTTATTTTTGAGAGAGAGAGGCAGGGGAGAGGCAGAGAGACAGGATAACTGAAGCAGACTCTACACTGTCAGCACAGAGCCCGACGCGGGGCTCAAACTACAAACTGTGAGATCATCATCTGAGCTGAAATCAGATGCTTGACCAACTGAGCCACCTACTTGGCCCTCTGGTTTTTATTTCAAAATACATGCCTTTATTTTATTCGTATGGTGGTTTTAATGAGTCAGATTTCCTAATATGTTAAAATCATGATTCAACAGGTCAAAATTCACTTCACCCACACCCCCCGCCAAAGTTTAGGAGTTCGAGTTCATTGTATAACATACCCACCCATTTCTTCCCTCATAATTCTGGGGCCCTGCTTCCCTTCTCACTGTGGCTACAGCAACTCTGAGCATTCAGAGATTCAGTCAGGCTGACACTGATTATTACGTTACCCTGGGAAATAGAGTATTTCTTCACTTCCAGCGGGAAGACCTGCAGTGGGATTGTGGAAAAGTGGACATTCAGCTTCTGAGCAACTACAAGCCCTGCACTTTGAAGCCCATCTCATCCCATTTCCATGCCTCGGCCCACAGCAATCGCAGAGCAGCTTATCTCTACCTTCCAGGACTCACACTTGTAAACCGGAATGAGACTTTCCACAGGTCTCCTGGCTTGGGGCCATTCACTTGGCTTCACAGCACCACCGAGTCCCAGGATACATGTGTACCATGAAACATGGTCTCTTCTGGACAGCCAGGGTAGCTTGTTCTTACATCTATCCTATGGGGCATCACATCGTGTTCATGATCTTCCTTATACCTGCTCATCCCCATGGATTAGCTCTGGGCACAAAGGGGTGGGGGCAGTCTTTTCTAAACTCCCTATACCTAGTGTTCATTATTTGATCCATGGTCAGTGAGCCATTTGTTAAATGAATGAACTGCCAAATCATACTGAAATTTAAGCCTATTTAATTTTGAAGGAATTTATTTGGAAACACTATATTTGGAAATAAAGAACAAGTACATCCCATATTCAAATCGTCCAGCAGACAAATATGCTAGACCCATCGTTTGATGGCCTCACTTCCCATACATGGGAGCAATGACTTGGCTTCCTAATGAGAACATGGCCGTTATGCCCCAACTTCACGTCTTCCAAATCAATCACTTACATGAAAAAGAGAGAAAGAGAAAAATCAGATTCACATTTGTGCTGTGGTCAAGATTGAAAAACCAGCTTATTTCAACCAGTCTGTGTAGCTTGATATGGCTATCACTGAAGTCCTCTTGGCTTCTGTCTATTCCCAAAGGCCAGTTCATTTCCCTCCTGTGCTGTGATCTCCAAGGGGCACAAATGTGGCTTTAGTGAGTGTGTGAGCAGCCTTCTCCACAAGACAGTGGGCAGTGAGTTTGCCGCACCCTCTCATTGCCGGTTCTGTCTTCACCATATAAGGAGGTGGATGAGGATTTGCAGCCCATTAAAGAGCCTACCGTAAGCTGCACCTTAAAGGGAAACAGGAGAGTCAGCAGGCTCTGCCCTACTCTGCTACTGAGGAGTTACTAGATTACACAGGCATCCAGCCATGAACTTGCTTCCACCAGCATAAATCACCCAAACATGACAGAAATGAACATGTGCTGGAGCCAAATGTGCAGATTGTGATTCTTTTGTCATCTCCTCAACCAGACCTTAAAACAGTAATTTCATAGCCCTGCCCTCATCTGAAACCTAACATTGTCTTAACGGACCCAAAAGGGTGAGAAGTCTCACATAGCTAGAGCGGAAGCACTGCAGTTCCCACGTGCCCTCCTCGATGTGCCCTCTGGGGCGCTTCCGCTGACCTCTGACCCCTGCGTGGTGAAAGGAACCATGCTTGGACACCAGCTTCGCCTCTCATGGACTCCTGGTTTGAGTTCACTTTGCAGCTGAGGAAACTGAGGCTCGGAGAAGGTAAAACCATGTCCCTCGTGGCGTTGCATGAAGATCCAATGAGCTCATTGATAAAAAGGCCCTTAGGGTGGTCTGTGGTAATGGGACTTGCCCGTCCTCCTGGTTGCCCTTGCTGCAATATCTCTTCTAGGGCGTTCTGTAGGCTTGTCTCTTTTCTCTGACTCTGTCATTGTCCTGGCTGCCCCACAAGGCCAGAGCCCACGTCTCCTCTCTGTCTCATGGCACCTTCTCTCATTAGGCACTCAATAAATGTTGTTGACAGACTGGCTGACTGCCTGACTAAAAATGGCATCTCTCCACCAAGGGCAAGTGTCCTTCACTGCCTTTATTTATTGCTTAATGTCAAATGGTGTCATCAGCATGGTATAATTTTCCTGAAATGCACATCAGGATTAGTAAGAGAGGTAAAGAATTCCAAATTGTTTGGGGGTATTGGTCCCAGTCAGTATCATATCATTAGTAGCAGGACCCCAATACTGTCTTAGAGGGGTAAACATCTTTTGGGTTACACATGCCAATTTAATGTTGGTTTTATCTGATGTCCCCAATTTTTATGACACAATTTGCAGGCCTATTAGAGAATTTCCAGCTGTTACAGGTTACTTCCTACTGCTTTAACTTCAGGAGACAAAAGTCAAGCATAAGAAGCACAATTATGCTGTTTAACAAAGGATAAGAACAAAGAAAGAAAACCATTCCCTGTTTTCCATTTGAAGGTCTCCCTTCTTCTCAACCAATTGTCAGCAGGCCTGAGAATCCAAGTGAAGGCATCTCTGCCCCAAGCTACAATCTTGTCTGTGTGGTTTGCAAGAGAATGGGGGCAGGGAGAACATAGAAGTTTGGTAAAGTCCTTCTGCAGCCTTTTTCAAGTAAAACATTACACACACACACACACACACACACACACACACACACAAGAACATAGTAAATCCAGTTTTATGAGGTTTATGAAATGGTTCTGAGTTGTAAAACAGCCCATCCATTTGTCATTGGATAGACCACTGTTCTTTTAAAATCTCCATCATGACTGCTTTTGCAAATATGCCCCAAATGCTGTCCTATGGGTTATCATTGCCTTGCACTTTTGTTCTTTTGTTAATTTTGGATAAAGTCCTAGAGTGCAGCAATGTTATTGAACTCATTTCTGCTTAGGTCTCAAGTTTCGATAGCTCCTCTATTACCAAGTGGCAGTGTACCCTATAGGCACAATAAATAAATAATACAACACTGAAGCTATAACAAATCACAAAATACATTATTAAAAAATTAAGAAATAAATATCCCCCTCTTACTTAAATAGAGATTGATTTTATAATGTGGAAGGCTGAGGAGAGCCTGCTCCAAGATGTATTAAAGCCTGGGGACAGGCAGAATACACTGTAATGGGCATTTTGGTCCCTCAGCCAGAGGAAGGAAAGATCCTCCAAGTGAATGGATGTATTTGTAAAATGGAAGCTGATATTTTCTGTTTGTTCGCAAGCCAGGTATGATGCACTGCCACCTTCGTCAGGCGAGGTTGGAAAGACCTGCAGGACACATCTGTCTCTCATAAGCACAAACTGTTGGTCTGGACGAGGGTGAGGAAGACAGATGCTTTCCTAGAACTGAAGTTGGGAAGCACTGTTCCTTTCCTCTAACTTTCAAGCACAATTCCAGCTTCCAAAAAGATGTTCTCAAACTACGATTCTGCCAAACTTCCTCCAAGGTGTCTAATTTAACAAGGAGAGGATATGGTGTATATAGCTCCACAAGGTATACATTTCAGGAGAAAAATTAAACAGCATCCCTTCGTCAGAGGCATGAAGACTTTTCTCTGGAAAAGACAAAGTGTCTTGGGTCCCTCCACTCTTGGGAAGTCACTCTCGTGCCACTTGTATGGCACCAGCAGCTCACTGATAGCTACTGCTTTTGTACTGAAGAAGCTACCATCTGGACCAGTGTGGCATTTTCTCTATCCCAGGAAACCTTGCTGACTTCATTGCTCCCTGCAAAGCCTCCCACTAACTCTGTAGAAGGAGAAAAGCAACTCCTAACAATTGCCCCCAGCCTTTCCCCACTCCTTAGTTACGCAGGAACTTTACTCTGGTGGCACACGGACAGAAGTTCTTCATTTCCTTATCTCATTACTTCCTGTAAAGGTTGCTGGGAAGACTCAAACATCCTCTCAGACCTGGGAGTTTAAACCTATGTACAGGGAAGTTCCCACCTACTAAGTAGTTTCTTAACAGACTGCTGGAAATGGTTGGTTTAAATGAGCTCCTCCATTTGGGGATAAGACAGTGACTGAATGAGCCCCTTTGGTTCCAAAGGCTCATGACTATGTCCTATGTCTTTCTCCCACAAGTATATAATGCACATTTAGGCATGGAGTGTGGTTATGAATGCACATTTGTCTTATTTTTCATGGAGACGTTTTCTCATCTACACCTGAAATTCTCTGAAACATGTAGACATCTGGGAGCCTGAGCTCACAGAGACCAACGTCTTCGGTGTATGGCTTCTGAAGTCCCCCACAGACTTTAATACCTGGCTGGTAAATGAAGAAGAACCACGTGGAAGAATGCAGGGAGGATTTCCACATGCCAGGCCTGCTGTGAATGCATCACTTCTATGCATGTCCCCCTGGCCTGAACTGGATATGTGATCCTACCTCCATTTACGTGGGGCCAAATGTCTTCCCCAGCTGGGCATCAGCACGTTGGTGGTGAAGATGGCAATGACAGGAAAGCAGAAGGCTGGTGGGGAGCATGTCAGCTGGCGGTGCCGAGACCATTTAAAACTCAATGTGTAAATCAAAATTTCCCAAACCTAACGGGACATCTGAGATTCTTACAGACATCTTGGCAAACTCTCAGGGATTTAAATACTCAAGATGACTTCTGCCTTTAGACTCCTACTTATCGTATCTGCTGTCTGCACTCTGCAGTGGGTCATGTAAAAGAAGAAGGCAGCCCCTTTTTTAGTTTTGGGTGATGCTGTATGCACACAGGTGCACACACACATACACATGCACACTCCACTCGCAGAAAGTACATGTGAGTGAGGTAGGTCCTGCTGAAACTACAAGTGATGGGGATTTATGGATTACATTGCAATTTGCACAGCCAACAACTTCCCATGCATGTTAGTTCTAACACTGAGAATCTCTCATATTCTGTGTCATTCCCAGAAACATCCAACTTTCTGAGGCCTTGTCAGTGGACTGACCTTTCTCTCTCCTTTTGCTTGGTTTATTCCTCCTCTTTCCCCAGTTCAGGAGCTAAGTTCCGACTTCTCCGCTTGTCTCATAGGGAGCACATCGGTTTGCCTGGGCCTCTACCTCCAGCCTTTAGCAGTTGTTCAAGGCCCTCTCTGAGAGATGCTGGGCATGAACGCTGGGAGGCACAAATCTTCGGAGCCAGGTCAGAAGCTGCCTACCACCGTGAGTAAGATGTAGACCTCTGTTGTGTTAAGCCGCTGAGATTCCAGGTGTTATCAGTTGTAGCAGCGGGCATTACCGTAAGTAACACGGGGCAGGAGCAAGACACGTGGTTCTGGTAAAGTGAGGCCAGAGTGGGCAGGTTGTATAAGTAAGCACTGATAAGAAACTAGCTTTTATTCACAGTGCAGTAGGAGAGGTCATTACGTTTAAGCATGAGAGAGAGGGAATCCAAGTTTTCTTTCTTGCTACTATTTGTAAATTTCCTGAAATGAAACGAGGGTAGAAGCAGAGAGACGGATCAGGAGGCCGTTGTCATCTTACATAGCACTGGGTAATGAAGAAACAGGGATGTGATGGCTAATTTTATGTGTCAACTTGGCTGACCACAGTGCCTAAATATGTACTCAAACATCAGTCTGTATGTTTATGTGAGGGTGTTTTGGATGAGATGAACACTTAAATCAGTGGACTCTGAGGAAAGCAGATTGCCCTCCATAATGTGGGTAGGCCTCATCCAATCAACTGGAAGCCTGACATCTCCTGAGCCAGAGTGAATTCTGCAGCCTTTGGACTCAAGTTGCAACATGGGCTCTCTCTGCTGAGTCTGTAGCCTGCCAGCGTACCCTGTGGATTTTGGACTTGCGAGCCTTCATGATTATGTGAGCCAGTTCCTTAAAATAAATCTCTCTCTATATCTATCCGTCTACACACACACACACACACACACACACACATATACATACGTACGTATATCTACACACACACATCATGCTGCTTCTGCTTCTCTGGAGTCAGGACTAACACAGGGGGTGTAAGCCCACCCAGTATCGCGCGGCAGCAGCAGGCATGGCAGCATAGTCTGCCATTTTTTCCAGTCCTATTCTGTGTTCCAGGCACTTTGCTTGATGTTTTATACACATCATGTCCTCCAACTATCCAACAAATGAAGATCTTTACACCCATTTTACAAATGAGGAAATCAAGACTGAAAGAGCTAAGTGGATTACCCACAGTCACATACCTGATAAGTGGTAGGATTGCCTGGTCAGGAGCCCATTTTTTTTTTCCAAATGACTGAGTGAAGAAGAAAAACAAAAGAATAGCAGCAGGAACCAAAAAATTCAAATCTGGTGCTCTTCATCCAAAATTCCGTTTTGCTGATGGCTACAGCAAATTCATTAAATCCAGTACATTTTCCTTACGTATTAAAATAACATTTGCAATCTGCATGGGGCCCTTCTTTCTGCTAACGCATGGCAATTATATTTTTACACTGCAACTGCAAATCTGGTTTTTAGTTTTCCCGTTTTGTTTTCCTAAGCATACTTTTACAGCCAATTGTTAACGGATTAATGACTTTGAGTGAAATTCATCAGTCTGCTCTGGTTTACCTCCGTGGCTGGGAGAGTCTGTTGACAAGGACAGAGCACAGAGGGGCTGGCTCGGACTTGAACAGGCCAAATGGAGCACTAGGTCCCCTAATAAACATTCACTGGGCCTCTGCTGTGTTCCAGACACTGTGCCATGCATTCTGGATTCTGCCTCCTCAGCAGCAAGGAGTCTTTCTTAATCTTCTGGGTTTTCCCAGAATATAAAGCATCCCTATCAGGAAATAAACACATCTAAACAGCAAAATATTTAGTTTCAGAAATATGGCCAATTGGATGTGTCCAAAATTTTTCCATCTACCTACCTTTGTATCCACTGATCCCTATCTCTTAACAGTTTCTAAGCAATTATATAACAAAAGTGGCATTTTGAAGTAATCAACAAAATGGTAATATCTGAAACCCATTCTCTACTGAACTTCTTTTTCTATCACCTACGGCTATCAAGCAAGTCATTCAAGAGCTGCAGTCATTTGAAAGGTGAGGATTGCTAATTTCCCAGGGTTAGCACACACAGTGGCACTGCAGCTTCTGGGGGACCAGAACGCGACAAAACTATTCACATTTAATTTTGCCCTGAATGGGAGAGATGTACAGAGAAAGCCAGAGTGTATGAACATAGCAGGTGTATATTCTTGCAGTTTAAATGAAGTGAAAAGACAGAATGTATTCAAAGAAGGCAGACACGAAGACTTACACAAAATACAAAGTTACAATCTCCTTGACTCCATTACATCTCTTCTGTGCAAAAGCAAGTCACATTGTCACACACAAGATGGTGGGAAAAAGTTAAGTAGCAAAAGCTGCTGGGGAGGCAGGAGGCAGATCTAAGTCCAGCAGCAGACGCCGCAGGGTAAGGATGCCAGTGGAAGGTGCTGACATACCCCAGGAGCCACATTACCGAGTGGATTGCAGAGAGCAGCCGTAGAGGACTGAATTTCTGAGTGATCCGGAAGAGAGAAACACAACTTTGCTTTCTGTCCATAAAATCTCTACCCTGTAACCACGGCTAGAGTCATGCAGGAGGAAGCATTCTCAGACAATGGCATTTTGGAGGAGGCATTTGGCCCAAGGCATCGGCAGAATACATTTGTCATCTGAAGGCAACACATGGAGAGAACTCTACCTCCAGCTTTTTCTGTGTTGCACAGAATTATGCTGTCACCAACAGGAACACAAAAATTCTAGAAAGAGAGATGCAAATAATGAAGTCTGAATAGTTCAAAAGGGAAGGTCCTTGTTTTGCGAAGACAGAATTTCTGGAATTACAGACAGGAAGACTTGATACCTGCACCATCTAGGTATGCGCTTTAGTGATGGTGGGCAGTGTGGATCAGCACGCAGGAGCAGACGCGCGGCCCGTGGAGGCAAAGCCGTGCTTCCTCTGTGCGGAGGGCCTCTGCGGAAGGAGGACACACAGGCAGCAGAGAGAAGGTCACTCGTGTCTGGATCCTGCAGGGTGAGCGGGAGTTCATTGGGCTTGTGGTAGAAGGGAGGAAACACCCTGAACAAAGCAAAGAAGCACAGGAATAAGAAACAGTATGCTCACTCACCAATGGCTAGTGAAGAAGGACAGTAATAGTCATTACGGTTCCTGAGGACTTTTTACACTCATTATTTCATTTAATCCTTCTAACATACCTACGAAGACAGCGTGATTACTTCCATTTTACAAATGAGAAAACTAAGGCAGGGAAGCCAAGTAACTTGCAAAAGGAAGTCTAGTGGCCAGTCACTGAGCTAGAGTTCAAACCCAGTTCTGCACCAGACTGCACATTTTTCGGTTTACTGTGAAAACATTTGGTGCTTAAATAAATTGTATACAGAGTATTTAATAAACCCTTTCCCAACATGATGACCTCCTCAAGTTACCACCTTAGATTTCTCTTCCTGTTTGCACCCAGGCTTCTTGAGAGGGTTCTCGCGCTTGGACAGCATTACCCCAGCTCCCGCTGAACCTACCCTCAACCAAATGGGCTCTACCTCCTGCCCCATTGCTCCACTATCTGCTCTTGCCAAGGTCAGTGAGGCCCATGTTTCTTTCCAGCAACTGAACGCTGGCTGGTGCTTATCTCGCTGGAGCCATGGCAGCCTTCCATGCCATCCCCTACTCAGAACAGCTTCTCACTTTTGGCTTCTGTGGGTTAGCAGCCTCCCCGGCTCCCTTCTGTCAGCGCCACAGCTGAGCCTCTGCTTCCCCCATTTCTGTCTTTCTTCCGCAGCTCATGCCTGGCATGTGGAGGCCCGTCAGGGCTCTGCTCTCCTCACCCTTCCTCCATGGAATCCTGAAATGTTTTATCAACACCTGAGCTTCAGTTGCCATGTGCGTTCTGCTGATTTCTAGAAGAGAACCTCTGCTTTATTTAGTTATTTTTTTCATTTGCTTCTGTTTCAGTATTTGCTGTCCAGCAGCAGCCGCTTTTCTTCTGATGATAGCACCTTTTTTTACTCTCCGGCCCTCCCCGTATTCTTAGCATCTGTGGTTTGATGGGACTGGATTCGGGGTGGTCATGTCATTAGGACCTTCATTCTACTCCAGGAATTGCTTCAGGTATGGATACAGGGCCACCTGGCTCAGGACTTCTGCTCCCACTGTTGAGGAAAGAGCAGCTTCCTTTAATATGGGCCCTAAACCTGAAAAGATATAGGTTGGAGGTTTGACAGCCGTTTTGCTGCCATGAAAAAGGAGCATCTTTGTGAATAAGGCCAAAAGAGAAGACATAATAGAAAAACTGGGAAGAAAAATGGATCCCATTGCCTCATTTGAATCTCTATATCCAGCCATGCCTCTAGACCTGTACACTCCAACCTGGTACCCACTAGCCACTCGTAGCTATTGAACATTTCATATATTTTAGTATATTATGTTATACATAATATAAATATATTAAATACCTTCTAGTACATTTTTGATATATCAGGTTAATTAATTATGTCATTAAAATTAATTTTGTGTGTTGGTTGTTTTTTGTTTTGTTTTTGTTTTACTTATTTAGCGTGGCTACCAGAACATTCAAAATGAGAAGTGTGGCTCAGGTTATATTTCTGTTAGACCTTGATGCTCTAGATGTTTAAGTTCCATCACTGAAAATTCAACCATAAATACAAACAACTGTGCAACCATAAAGTTTCCTATAATGCAACAACCAAATACATCTCCATCCCTGCTCCTGTCCCTAGGCATCAGTCCCAAATGCAGCGAGATATCCAGTGGGAGAGACATTTATTTTAATACTAGTGAGATGGCCTTTAAAAGTTTCTAGCAATTTACTATCTCTACCAATAAAGACATCAATTTATCTTTGGAAAAGCCTTTCTTTGATTTAAGAAAATAATTGGAAAGGATACATTTCTGACCCAAAGGGAAAGCAAATGTGCCCACATCATTTTTGAAGAAGATTGTCACCCATTAACCCATAAATGCCTCAAGTTGAGATGTTGCACATTTCATTTAGAAATGTAAACTAATGTATTTTTAGTAGGATTGTGCACTTGAAAAGATTTTTTTCCTAAATATGATTTTTTTAAACCTAATTGCCAGCACATTGTTCTTTTTTCTTGGGTGTCTGTGTATGCATATGCTCACATACATATTGGTTACATCTTAAAATTACTCATTGGAGATCAGGAGCAGAAACCAGATGATTGATAGGATAGATGGAGAAATATATCTTTACCTTTAACTGGGGGGTGCAGAGACCTAAAAGGAACCAAGTGGGAAATGCAAAAGTCCACTCTGGACTTAAAACCTAGTTGTGATGTTATTTCAGGTGGTGTAATCTAGATTTGGGGAAATTGAACATCAAACTTTGTGATTGCCCTGTCTGAGCTCTTAGGACCAGACCACACACTGTGGTCTAAGAGTTGACTTTTCTCCTGAAGAAAATAGCTGTAAAGCTGAAAGAGAGAAGTATTTCTCTTCTCTTGAATGCCAGGAGCAAATCTGTCCTCTTGAGTAGGAGGTACATGAAACAGAACTGCCATTGTGGTCTGACCACTGTAAATGTTACAGCAGGCTGAGGAGTCCAAGGAGAGGGTTATAGCCAGAAGGTAACCACTTATTAAAGCTCAAGATCTAGAAGTAGAAGTTAGCTAATATCTTAGTTTTACCTTTCTGTTTCTAACTACTTTTTAGTATCCCACGCTGTCTGTAGAATTTTGTTAAATACCACTGTCTGGTCTTTGTGTGCTCTGTATGGTTAACAGAGCTATATATGTCCATCCTGGGATAAAACAGTAGAACGGAGAGAGCTGATGTAGTTCAGAGAAGTCAAATAAAAGTTGCAAGAGCTGATTTATTTCCTGGGTCTCATACAGCATCTAGAGGAAAGATGGCTGGTATAAGTGACAACTGACCTCCAGAAAGGATTAGTGTAACATGTGAGCACAAGTGAGGAATTCCCAGAAGGTACTTGGGAGAACCTAGTAGAAAAACAAAATTCCAATGACCTGCACAGTGAGACCTTGGACTTTGTTAGCTGGGTATTAAATGAGATCATCAATGAATAGGAAAAATAGTATCACTCACCAATATTCCATGTGCTTCTCAACACTTCCTAGCATCCATACCATTAGCTATGAGCCATGCTAGTACCGTTGAGTGACCTGGAGGAGAAGTGAAGAGGCCAGGCACAATTTTCCAGGATCTCTTCCTCTTTGGTGGTAAGGAAGAGTTGAATATTCCGGTTAGTGTAGCTACAAGATTAAAGAGCTGCCATCACTGTGGGCCCCTATGTGTAGAGCAGGGCCTGCCTCCAGTCTCTTTGAAGCACATAACATAGCTGACATAGAAACTTTTGTGTTCATTAGGCCATGAGATTTTTATTTGTTTGCTTAAATTGCAGCATAATCTAGTATATCCTTATGGATATACCATGTAATTTGATTTGCATGGTATGAGGTACGAAGCAAACACTTCACAAACCTTGGCTATTATGCAAGCCTGTGTCCTACTTGCCTTCAGACCCAACCTCTGGCTTGACTGTATTCTGAGGTCCATCACGGAGGATACACACCACCAGGCTGTGTTTACAGGACTCCTATGTCTGCTGGTTTTTAGTTGGGTTCAGGTAATGGGAGGCACTGAAGGAAGGAGAGAAGAAGAATGTGAGAAGTCTGGATGTTTCTTCCCCTCTTTCTGTCTTGGATGGCATCTCTAGCAGTAAGTGCACCTTTAAGTTGTTAACAGAAAATAACAATCTAAAATTCCATACCCAACAAAAGTCTTGAAAAATGAAAGCCAAACATGGATTTGGAACACCAAAATTGACAGAATTATTCACCACCAGATCTATTAAAAGAAATACCCAAGGGATTCTTCATGATCCCAGATGGAAGCACAGAAACATAGTAAGGATTAAACAGCAACAGAAAAGGTAAAAATATAGATCAAATCTAGATAAACATGGAATGAACAATTGTAACACCCTAGTGTGATTAAAAATATGTGTACAACTTAAAGTTTTATAAAATTCTTGCATTTTCTAGTTTGTTCGAAAAATACCAATTTAAAAGGTATTCTAGTAAAGTCAAGGATGCACACTGTAATCTCTAAGTAATGATTAAAAATAATAAAATATATTGTATATAATTAACAAGATATTAGAGAAGGCAATGTAAATAAAATTATTTGATTCATATAAAATATGGCAAGAAAGAAGAATATAAGAACCAAAGAACAGATGGGGAAAAATACTAAGATGGAAAATTTAAACCCAATATAGCATTAAGTTAAATGTAAGTGGATTAAATATTCTAATTATAAAGTAGATATTATCAGACTTGATAAAAAAAACAAAACACAGTTATATGCTGTGTATCTGAGACATATGGTAAATATAATTATACAGAAAGGTTGGATGGAAAAGGATTTTTAAAAAAAGACCATGAAAACAAAACAAAAAAAAAGGAGAAAAGGAGAAAAGTTTAGAATAGCTAAACTAACATCTGTCTAAAATAGATTTTAAGGCAAGGAGTCACTACAACAGCCTTCTAGCTAGTCTCATGTCCTACAGCTTTGGTTCCTCTAATCAAATCTTCAGCCACAAAGTGGGTCTTCTAGAACACTAGCCTGGTTTTATCATATTCATATTAAAATCCTTTAATGATTTCTCATCATACCCCCAAATAATAGCCTTAGTCCTCTCATCTCTCCCTTGCCTTCTTCTCCAGATTTACCTCTGGCAACTTAACACTTCCCACAGGCTTCAGCCATAGCCAAAGTCTTCTGGTTCCTGAAACAGACAAGACTCTCTTCACAGATGCTTTCCTTTGGGCTTCATACCTAATACCCACTTCATCCACCCTGGACCCCATGCCTTCTTCAGTCTATCTGACTCCCATTCATCTTTCAGGTTTCAGTATGATGTCTGTTAACAAACCAATCTCCCTGTCCCTTAGCAAGCACAAGACAAATGGAGTCTTGAAAAGCTTGTCCATATTAGGGCTTGTCCCCTCTCTTCCCTACATTTTGGAACTTTGGAACCAACACGAGAAGAAATCTTCATGGGCCAAACAAAGGTCGAGAGACTGTGTGGAGCCAAGGCAAGCTATCCAACTGAGACCCTCATAGACCACTCTGCAAAAATGAGATGTGTAAGGTCATCCTAGATCATCCAGCTTTAGCCAAGCTGACCCTAACCAAAAAAGCCACTTCAGATATTCCAGTTATCTTAGCCAACCCAAATTGTGAGCTAAATTAAATAAATATTGTTAGGAACCACCAAATTTTATTTATTTTTTAATGCTTATTTATTTTGGAGAGAGATAGAAAGAATTTGAGCAAGAGAGGAGCTGAGAGAGAGGGAGACACAGAATCTGATGCAGGCTCCAAGCTCTGAGCTGTCAGCACAGAGCCCGATGCCAGGCTTGAACTAACAAAACTGCAAGATCATGATTTGAGCGGAAGTTAGATGCTTAACCAATTGAGCCAACCAGGTGCTCCTAAACTATCATATTTTAAATGGTTGGCTTACCCAGCAAAAGGTAATCAATACAACAGTCAATCTATATGTGAAATCTTATATTAATATCTTCAAATCCTCATCATATTAACTGTACTTTAAAATAAAAACTCTTCTTTTGGAGCAAGTATATAAAATTAAAGTGAAATCAGTATAGTTGACTATTCTATTTGCTAATGATTGTATATTTTATCATGTGATGATATTCTAGAAAGTATTAACTTACCATCCTCTTGGATACTTTCCACTCTCCTAGTTCTGGCTTCACAATTGCTTCAAGTATGCAAGGTGATCTACCTGTAAGTATGTAAGTGTTCGCTTTCTATTGTTGCCATTTGATCATTCTTAGTTTAATTCTCTTGTGTATTTGAACCATGAAACTCTGTGATTAAATAGCCATAGAAAGAATACCATGTCTGCTTTTGCTTTTCTTCTACAGGTGTTGGTTTGACTCACATTAGGGCGGGGTGGGGATTATGTTTTTACTAGAGCCAAATCGGGGGAGGGGCTTTGGAAGCTAGAATCAGAACATCTGAGTTAAGTGGTGGAACAGAGTCTCTATCTCTCATTATGTGGGTGAGTCCTAAATCTGTCTGAGCCTTAGACTCCTTTCATAAAGGGGTAACAACACACACCTCACACAGCTGTTCCAAGTATGTCAGTTAGCCTTGTAAATGTTAATGCACTGCATACAGATAAGTTATTGTTACAAATAAGCAGCCCTTACATCCTTAAATGGTGGTTTTCTGTTTCTAGTCGAAATGAAATTGGTATGAAGCACAAAGGTGATGTTGCATCCTACCCCATGGAGTCCTTGTAGCTCCACAACTTCCCCTTGTCTTCCTAAAGAGACTTATTTAGAGGCATTTGAGCCAGTTCAACCTTGGAGACTTGCTTTGTAGCTGCTCAAGTGTAGCTAGAAAAGCTACGGTCATCAATCAAGTTATCCTGTAACAGGTAACTTGCTTCTTTTGATCAACACATAAGCAAAAAAACAACATTTCAAATAGAGAACCGTACAACCTGTGTTTAAACTAATATAACCATCTCAGCTTCCTCTAATAGACTAGAATGGACTGGGTTTATAAGGAGAGATGTAAGTGACCAGAGGAATTCTTTGTAATCATTTGATAGTGCCAGAGGTGGAAAAGACAACTATTTTTACAGATTCCTCTTTTCCCTTTTCAAAAATGACAGTGACGATAATACATTCAGCACTTTGGCTGTGAAAACTCATTCAGGGCTGCCAGCTTTCCAACACTGTGTCTGTATATATGTCTTCTGTTTTCAGGGAAGCAGGCTCAGCTCCTATTTCAGGGACCTTTCCATGCTGACAGTACTTTGTTACCTGAACTACAAGGTACCTTTGTCCTAAGTGAGTGGGTCTGTTCATTTGTCTATTGGTATAATTTCCAAGCAATCAGCAAGTTGCTGCTCCATCTCTAATGATGACTGGGTTTTTTATTTGCCAGGCAGCCAGGCAGTATTTATCAATTTCCCTGCTGCTACCTTTTAAGTGATCACTGATCTATAATTCCTCTTTAGTTTATCAGTCAGGTCTACTTTATAAGATGACAATTTATGAGGCAATATAAATGTTGACTGGCATTGGACAGTTACAGCAACAGTTCATTTCAAGTGTCCCATTGTTATAAATAAATTCTGGTCTCCACTCAACTCATCACAAAGTGGAAATAAATAGAGCAATGAATTTTTCTCTGTAGCTTTTCCAGTTAGGTGAGCTCGTCTTATCTGGTCTTTCACCTCCCTGTCAGCCTACAAGTAAACTCTCAACCCATAAGACACGTAAGAAATAGGTAATTCTTTCTGAGATTCCAAATGTTAGCCTGAAAATCATTTGATGGCTCTGACTAAAAAATGAATAAAATGTCTATGGGGTAAATATTCAAATACAAGAATTAGACTTCAGCACTGCAAAAACAAACATTTATAAGATTTTTCAAATACTCTTTGTCTTTTGTCCCAAATATAATTTGCATTTGCTAAGTTTCTTTTGTGTTTTTTTAAACATCTTGACATTTGAATCTCAAGAGAGTCTATTAGGTGCTCCTTAATAAATTATTCTAAATCTCATTAATTTCTTATCTTCAAGGTGCTTCTTTTAACGAAAGAGCATTGAATTGTAAATCCTTTCCAAGGTATTTATTAGGAGATATTCTTTGTGACCTTTATGGCCATTATTTTGGCAGAACCGTTATGAAAATAAACTTTGTTCCTAGAGTGTTTAAACAGAAAGAACATACTCAGGCTCACTTTCCATCTAAATTCATCCAAAATATACTCCAAGGATAGAGAAGAGCCATTGTGTTTAGAAAGTCAATCTTTTTAATTCTGCCTTTTTCCCCCCCTCTGGGTAGACTAAACAAATAAGTCACCACAGGCACTGTACATTTTTTCTATTCCTTTCTCTTGGGATGAAATATGAAATAATCTACAAAGTAATTTGATCCAGCAATTAAAAATAAGGACATGAATTACACTAACAACTGTCACATAGAAAGAATTAATTCCCTCATAACACTGCTGATGTTACAGACCCTGGGTGATGACAAACAGATTGTAATTGGAAAAGAGCCAAACCAATTCAGGTGTCTCCAACACAGGGGTAAGCCTCAACTTGCAAACAGAGAACATTTTTTACTACCCACAGGAGTGTCTTTTTGAAATTGGTGCTCAGATGTTTATCTAGTGATTATTCAGTGCACCCAGCGATGCAGCCAGCCAAGGTACTACACGTGGTGAGGCACCGATTCTTGCTTCTGAGAGTTAGCACATCATTCATGGAAAGCAGACCTTCTGGAGGATGTGTTTCTGGAAATGATGTCCCCCCGAGTATGGATTATTGGCTGCTTGTGTGTAGTACTATAGTATGTCATTCTAAATAATGGACATTAGCTAGCTGGTGTGTCATTGGGCAGAGTAGGTCAAGGACAGTGATGCCTGCTGCTTATTGGGAGAAATTTTATTTTCCCAGTGGTGTGCAGATTTTATGGCCCCTTTTGAATCCTTTATCATTTCTGGTCTCGGGCAAAACTCTCTATTGAAGAAAACTGTTAGACTCTGATATAATGGAAAGAACTTCATTTGGAGAGTCAGAAGATCTAGGTATTTTTTTTCCTGCTTATAAAAATACATAATATAAAAAGAAAATGTACCCAAAAAGCACATAATATAACAGGACATAAGAATTTTTTTAAAAACATAGCAAAGGACAAAAAAGATTCTCAATAATTAACCTACCCAAGGATAACAACCATTAACATTTTGGGTTTTCTTTTCTAGTCTTTTTCACATATTTTGAGTTTGAGGTCATCCTTTTTATCCAGTTAATACCCTGTTTTGTTTTATTGTTTGCTTAAAATTTGTCAAGTGTATTTTACCATGTCATTGAAAACCCAGACATATAATTTATAACAACTGCACAATAGTCTATCTTTTGGATGTTCCAGAATTTATTTAAACAGTCTCCTGATGTTGTCTTCATTTTCAACCACATATTTGTACATAACTTTTGGTCTACATTTTTGCCATTTCTTTGGGATGATTTTCTAAATGGGGAGCTCGTAGGTCAAAGGATGTGAGCATTTTTTTTACAAATTTCTTTCTCTTTTTAAAAATAATTTTATTCTCTTTTCTGATTGCGATGCAGACCCACTGCAAAATCAAAAACAAACAAAAGCCATGATACTAAAGAAGAAAACAAAATTACTACTGTCTTTGCACCAATTCCTTCCTTCCTTCCGTCCTTCCTTTTTTCCTCCCTCCCTCCCTTCCTTCCATCCATCCTTTCCCTCCTTCTATGGAAAAGCAATGGAATCATATGATTAAAAACTGTTTTATAATTTGCTGTTTTTGCCTAACAATATACTATGGACACAAAGAATATAATATTTTTAAGGCTGTTTATATATGTAAGACAGATGTCCAGAAAGGCCCCATCAATGCCATTCTCATGAGTGGGGTATGAAGTGACCATCTCATTCTACTACCACCATCACAAGATATTGCCTCCATCACAATGTTTGCTATTTAACGGCAACTTATTATAGCTTTACTTTGTATTTATTTCCACATTTGTGAAGGTAAACGTCTTCTTCCCTTTGGACCTTTGAGTTCCCTCTTTTGTCATTTGTTGCCTCTTTGCCTATTTCTTTGTGCAGTCTTGTGTCCATACTCATGTGCATGAGCTCTTGATATAATAAGGGGCGTGGACCTTTTACATCATCATGGCAAATGCTTTTCCTTGTGTCTTGTTTGTTTCTTGATCTTATTTATTTTTTGAATTGGGCTTTTAAAAATTAGTCAATTAGTTTTCTTTCTGTGTAGTACTTTTCTCTTGTTTTCAAATGCAGACAGTCCCACCATGTACAGAGAACAGGTAAATATTCAACTTTTGTTTCCTCTTCAATAGACCTGGGATTTATCATGGAATATAGCAAAAGATTAGAATCTATACTGAACTCTGTTTCCAAACATTCAACCCTTCCTGTTAAATTATTAGGGTTTTTTTTTTAGCATATGTAAAGTTCTTTTTTGAACAATAGTTTCGGAATTCTGCCTTCCCTTCTAGACTGTAAGCTTCATGGAGGCAGGCAAATTTATTATAGTCATCTCATGCCTACTGTGCATTCCCCTCTCTGTTTGGCCTAATGTGAGTCAGGTGAGCAAAGAAGAACTGGAATTTATTCAGGGAAGTTAAAATCCAAACCTTGGTAAACTCACCAAAATTTGTCATCCCACCTCTAAAACGCTATAGATATGAATAAAATATTGTAAACCACGCCTGAAAAAAGATAGGGATAAATATCAAGTCTGTGAAATGCAATTTATATAGAAAGAAAAATCTGTCTGAGATATCCTTGAATTTAGGTACGTAGTGCTTTCCTAATGAATAGCCATGTCCCTTTAATTTTATGTTAAATGCTTAATCATAGGGTTTTAATTCGCATTATTATGATTTTAAAAGAAAATGCGAATGTTGCATGTACTGAGTGTGTAAATAGTGGGGGAAAGATACATTAGGTTAAATCTCTCCAGAGAAAGTGGCCTCCAGTTTCCAAAATATGAGCTCAAAAGCACTATTTGCTTCAAGGTTTTGATTTCTTAAGGAAATTGGGGTTTTCATCCTGAGTCTCTCTATGTCTTTTAATGAAACAGGAAAGAGGCTATAATACCTTTGGTTGCATCTTTAGAGACAGGTTAGAGGGCTGAAAAGAAATAAACAGCTTTATTTCCAAGGTACTTCTAAGGCGATAATGCCTGAATGTGTAAGGGCAGGAGCAAAGGGGCAGATGGAGGGGGGCAGGGAGATAAGAATTTGTCCTAGGAAAGGTGTAGTCACAAGTCACCAAGGAGGTTGTTTAAGGAGGTTATGCCCTAGAAGTGTTTGGCAGGTGATATGTGAAAAGAGAAAATTAAAAGTGTATAAGCCTGGGTCTCAATATCATCTGTTAACACGTTCTGGTAATTCACAATTCATTCTTGCTTATTATCATTGAGTTAGTGGATTTCTTCTGAAATCACAGACAGTCATGATAAGATAGTACTATTAATGTTTTGCTCCGATGTATTTAAAACTCTAATTTCATAGTTGGACAACCTAGCCCTGCCCTGTGTCATGGTATTAATAGAGAGAGGGAAAAATCTGGATTCAAATTTCCTGTGTTATGAAAATTCAAAACAAGAGCAATATTGCTGCCAATCAAATAGGCAAACCTGTTGTGATTCAGAGACCAGATTTCTGGATTAAACATTTGCAATCAGATCAGGTTTGGGAGGATACAAAGCTATGTGGAACCAGCATTATTGAATATCTGAAAGTTCCAGCATCACCACTAGAGGTTTTCTATTGTGCCTTCTAGAACCACAGTCACCTTTGAGGTGTTTGAAACTGTGAGTCTTAAGTTGCTTATTATAGGGATACATTTGACTTCATTGAACAGTACAAAGTTTATAAACATACACAGCAGAATGACAGTATAGGTCCATCACTGTAATATTCATCTACATTTACCAACTCTCTCCCCAAATTCACACTGGGTCTCTTAACAAGTATACTTAGAATACTGATAAAAGATACTGAAAAGGTGTAGCATCAGACACATAGTTGGGGCAGTATCTGTTTGAAAATCACCCTGGATCTTCACCTCATCCTGGATGGGGATCATCCCTGGACCCCCAAACAGCAATGACTGAAAATACTAGTAGTTATACACTGTGAAATATGAACTTCTTTTTGGACAAAGAGCAAATTTTTCTTTTATAACCACGACCATTTCAACTACGTTTTCCTTGGAGTTCCAGATTTAAGATGAGCTGCCGTGGAAGCAAGCATATCAGTGTCTGTTAGCAATAATAAAAATCTTCCCACTATCTAAGCGAAATCTGCTTTGTTCCCTCAGGTAAGTCTGCTTGTCGCTTCCCTGGGGCCCTTCAGTGTCCAGAGTGCTGTGACAGGTGCTCGTGGAGACGAGAATATGGTCCGGTTTTATCTTTAGAGCATCTTTAAAATATAGATTACAAGGCAGAGGCTGACTACAGAGCGCTGCAGTGTGGTATTTAGAGAGCGCCCAGCGCTGCAGACAGAAGCCCGCTGCTACATTAATTCATCTCGCACCATTTTCTGTTCTCATTATAATTTTATCTTAGGAATTAATACATTCTGCCATTTTCTATTCTGGTTACAATCTAGAGAAATCCGTGAGGCTGAATACATTTTGTACCACTTTGTTCTGCTTATAATGTTAAGATGTTTTCAAGAATGGATTAGTTCAATGCCACTTTCCCTACTTTATCTTGAGATTAAGAACTTAAACAGGCAGAAAACTTCATCCAGCCTTGGAATGTGTTTCTAGCACAAAGATTGTATGGAGAAGAAAAAGTATGAAAACAGTTTTGTTTGTCTTTGTTTTTGATTTTGTTGTTAAAGATAAATTGACCTCCCAGAAATTTCAAAGACACCTGCAAAAAACTAATTTTAAAAATAACTGAGGTAGTATTAGTCAGGTGATATGGCCTTTAGAAAGAAAGAGAAGTTCTCATCATGAATCACTCTTTTTCCCAAGCAAAGCATATAGAAATCCCTCCCATCACAGTTACACTAAACAAACAAAAAACTAGGGGTGCCTGGGGGACTCAGTCAGTTGAGCAGCTGACTCTTGATCTCAGCTCAGGTCTTGATCTCCGGCTAGTGAATTCAAGCCCCTCAGTGGGTGTTGGGCTCCCTGCTGAGTGTGGAGCCTGTTGAAACAAAACAAAACAAAACTAAACTAAACTAAACAAAAACCTAACCGTTGAAAGTACAGGAGAATTTTTTTTTAAAGTTTATTTGTTTTGAGAGAGAGAGGTGGGGGAAGGGCAGAGAAAGAGGGAGTGAGAGAATCCCAAGCAGGATCCACACTGTCAGCTTGAGCCTGATTCAGGGGCTCAATCTTACGAAACTGAGAGATCCTGACCTGAGCCAAAATAAAAAAATCTGTTGCTTAACTGGCTGAGCCACCTAGATGCCCCAAAAGTATACAAAATTTCTAAGAAAATTCAACATTAGCCCCAATGCAAAAATATTCTCTGAGCACTATAATTACTTAAGTGGCTAGGCCATTTTGAAAAGTCACGTAATAATCAAGTTTACCTGACCACCAAAATCAAATTGGTAAAAGTTTTTTTTTTTCCAAATGTGGGATTAGAATGTGGTACTCAAAATAATGGGAAACCATACAGTTTGGGGTAATGTAGCATTTTTGATTTGTTAAATTAAGGGACCAGTCCTTAATCTTCCTTTTTTTCTCCTTGTCCTCCTCCTCCTCCTCCCTCTTCTTCTTCTTCTTCTTCTTGCGAGGGAGACTGTGTGTGTGCATGGGGGAGGGGCAGAGAGAAAGGGAGAGAGACATTGTCATGCAGGCCCCTCAGGAGGCGGAGCTCCATCCCATGAATCATGAGATCATGACCTGAGCCAAAACCAACAGGAAGACACTTAACCAACTGAGACACTGAGGCACCCAAAGGTGCCTTTCAGTCCTTATTCTGACTGAAATCCAAGTCTAGTGATGACCACAGACTGTGCTTCAAATATAAGATGAAACTGATGATTTGCCAGGGAAAGATATGCATGCTGACTACACTGAGATGAAAAATACCACCTTACACTATTTTTCATCCTTTACCTGCTCCCCCAAGCACCCAGGTACTCTAGACCCTTCCAAAGGCTCCCACTTATTTCTCTCTTATGCTCAACAACACACATTTGTGACCTAAGCTGGGGGTGTGTTCTATGTTTGGGAAACAAAAAAAGTTAATTGACTCTAGTATCTCTAATAAAATTAGCTTATTTAGCCACAGACTCATTTCTCAGGCAAAGGCCCTTACATCCACCTCTCTAGGTGGTTTCCCTCTCCCATCCCTCAATAAGTATTGCACATTTTAACCTTCTTTAAAACCTCCTTCCATTCCAGTTTCTCCCTATTCTCTTCAGAAAACCACAACTTCTCTTTGCAGGAAAAAAGAGTCATTACAAGATTCCCACGTGCCACAGTCTCCCACACATGTGTCTAAAGCTATTCCTTTGTCCTCTGCCCTGCTCCCTCCCCACCAATCTAGGCAATGGGCTTGGGCTCCTTTTTGGCTTTGGGGCTCTTCACTTCTTGTGGTCACTCCTGACTGCCACATCCAAGGCTTACTCCATCAAGTCCCTGACTCTCCTTCCTGAACATTCCACCTCCCTTCTGCTATGCAAGCTGGCCCCTGAGTATACACAAAGTCTCAGGCCTCTCCATTCCTTAAAACATAATAATGAATCAGTGTCTAGATGGTTTCAATCCCAAATAATGCTCAGAATACTTCTTTCTTATGACCCTTTAAAGCCAAACTTCCTCTCTTCCCACCAATTTCTGACACTCTGTCTGCAGTGTGACCTCTGCCCCCACTATCCCAAAGAAACTGCTTTCCCAATCCTAGAGTTACAAATGGCTTCAGTGTTGACATCTAATGGGCGTGCTTCGAGTTTCCACCATCTTCCTTCTTGGCAGCAAAGACACTGCACACTGCTTCTTCCTGCTTGAAGCTGTTTCATCTGCTTCAGGAACAGTATACTCTCTTAATTCTTTGCCTTCGTCTGCTTATTCCTTCTCAGTTTCCTCTATTGGTCCTTTTGCTCTCCCCCAAAATGCCACCATGCCCCCAGGTTCCTATGTCAGCCATCTGGTTCTCTTTCTATATGCTTTATGAGTGAATTTGCCCAAATCAATGGCTTCTCTATTTCTTACAGCTTTATAACTTCCAAGTCCAAGGCTTTGTTCCAGCCTCTCTGCTGACCCTGACTCACTCCCTTCTGTGTATCTCTTTGTGGATCTCAGGATCAACATGGCTACTCTCATTGACATCATCACCTCTTCTTAAGTCCCAGCCGGTTCTGCCCTGGCTGACGTGTGGAGGTAAGGTATGGGAGCTCACGTGGCTTGTAAACATCTTTCCGAGCAATAGTATCATTTTCCACAACTGGGCAGTTAAAAAACAAAAGACAAAAACCAACCTGAATGACTCAGTTTCTGCTGTTTGTCAAGCCCCTATATTAGAACAACTTAGAAATTACCCCATTAAATCAGGCCGTCCTAGAAATCAGCTAAAAATTAATGAGCTCACCAAGCATGTGACCACTTCATGTAGATTGCTACCCACTCCACCCTCATTACCTGGTAACTTTTAAACTGTGAGTCTCTGGTTCTCAGAATGTGAACATAGCCAAAATTTTCAGGTCAGAGTTCACTTGGTGATGCTTGAACAAGAGCAAGAGATATAATCAGAGGATAGTTCCAAAGATCAGAAAATAGTTAGCATAGTGGTAATCTTTCTTAAGAGTTTTGAAGTAAGGCTAGTTTTCCTGTCAGGAAACCAAAGAATGAAACATCTTAAAATCGACCCTCACGACACTCACCATCTATTTTATACTTAGGGAAGATTTCAACCAGCTACAAGTGTATAATTTAAAAATTCAGCTTATTCAGCAGTGTGAATATGGAGAAGGTAATTGTATGTCACCAATTTAGAAACATCAGTTGGAAGAGAAGTTATCCAAGTTCCCTCATAGTATTTAGGATAAGGTTAAAGAGAAGGAAACATCTTTTATAAATATGTGAGGAAAAGAGACCTGAGTTATTTCTATCCACTGTGTATATTTAATTGCCTCTTTTATTCTAGAACTACACCATTGTTGCTATTTGGGGCTTAAATACAACCTATAATAAACAAGAAAATGAACAAACTATGCCTCTAAAATGTCCAAGTAAAATGGGTTTTAAACACTCTCCAGTGGAGGCCCTTCCAAAGAGGCAGCATTGACTTTTGGTTGCCTGGATAAGCAATTTTTAAAATAAGCCTACCATCGGAAAGAACTCAGACTCAGTGTTACCCTACAAAGGAGATCCTTGATTCTCACTGGAAGCAGAGTAGCTGATTTACCATTCCCTCTTCTGTGGACTGAACACAGATGGGACTTTAATTAAATATAATGTTAAATGACACCAGCTATTAAAATGTTATCCTGTGTGAAAAGCAAGACTTTGTGACTGAACATACAAATAGACATCTTCGTGCCTTCCATTCATTTTTTTGAAATTTCCAAAAGCAGCTTCTCAACAGCCTAGGAGAAGAACAGTCCTTAGCTGCACAGGGACCCCTGTTAGCAGTACAGGCGAAGGAGTTCACTCTCCCATCTGATTTAATCCCTGTGCTCGGTGGCACTGGTGACAATTAACTCTAATTGTAATGGCAGCTGGTCTGATGGAGACTCTGGGCTGT
The DNA here is from genome assembly GCF_006229205.1 of Suricata suricatta. Lineage (NCBI taxonomy): Eukaryota > Metazoa > Chordata > Mammalia > Carnivora > Herpestidae > Suricata > Suricata suricatta. The sequence goes on from NC_043705.1 coordinate 43,207,103, forward strand.
TAGAGATGGAGCTGAAACCACTGTACACTCATTTCCCCAAAGACCATGGACCTTCAGGGGGTAATGACTTTGTGTCATTATATCCAGAGCCAAAACTCAGCTGATAGACTAAAGGTTAACACTTCTATTTCCCATTGCCCAGCAGCCCATGCTTGGGGTTCCTATTCATGCTGTGGTAGTCTCAAATAAGTTCTTTGTCAAATTTCTTACAGCTTGAAACTTAGAAGATTTTCCCTTTAGTGGGAAACATTTCTTTTCCAGGAAAGTAAGTTTTAAAAGGGGTAAAACAAAATAGGGAGGGTACACTAGAGCAAGGCTAAAAGATAATATAACATTTTTGATATATTTAAATGAGGAAAAGAAAAACATAAATATGTCAGCTCCAAAAAGAAAAAACAATCTTACTCCCCCGCTCCATGTTAAAGCTTACATCAGTAGCTGAAAAGATGGAAACATTTTTCTTTTGCATTTCTTTATGTAACCACTCTTATAACAGTATTATGTAAAATAGGGGCATAAACATATACTCTTTATTTAAAAGTAAGCATTTAGTTATAGTCCAGGGATTACTATAGAAAGTTGGTAAATGGATCCCTAGGGCCATGGAAACCAGATTTTTTTGGTTCCCATCAGACTCATTTCCAAACCCTGTGGGAGTTTATCAAGCTGAGTTTCAAGTGTCCTGATCCGTTCAGACTCCAATTAACTTGTGCTGTTATATTGGTTTTAATTCAAGCTTGTGTTGCTCATCTCCAGTGAGAAGAAAACCAACATAGGCAATGAGGTTAAATAAAGTGGTGGCTGGGAATTTAACAATAAAAAAAAAGGTCCCCAAGAGAAAGTACACACATTCTAAGGTACTTTGACTATTACAAACAGAATCTCTGATAACTTCACAGTACCTGAGCTAAGGGGTAACAATGAAGGTGGGTGCCCACCCAGTGCCTTTGATGGAATCCGGGATTGTGGTTGGCAGGCCTGCTAGAGGCAAATAGGTTTTTACTGCACACGTCCATGGACTGGATGTGGGCCTTGGGAGGCCTGGTTTCCTTTACTCCTACCCCCCCTTCTGCCTTGCATTCACATTTTTCTCATTTCCATCCTACAGAGTCAACTCTGAAGCTGTTGAAAGAGAGTTGACTATTGCTAACAACAGACACCTGGTACTCCTTAACCACAATCAGCTGTACTTAAATCCATGGTTGGCTTCAAAAGGGAAAGATAGGGAAAAAAGGAAGAGGCAGAAAAAAACGTGTTAGATAGTAGGCAGACAGTAGGTAGGCAACTTGGAAGTTTTTACAATGGGAGATGCTGATTCCACTGCAGCAAGCCAAATAGGTACTTATAAAGGGGACCTAGACTTGAGTCAATCGTGGGTAATAATCTTTGACTAGAAGAACTACACTTGGGCATATACTTTAGCAAGGCTGAGACTAAACAATGTGGCCTGTGTGACTTCTTTAGTGTTTATTACATTCCCCATCACATTAAAAAAATATTGTATGCATGCAGGTTTATATTGTATCTTTTTCATGATGTTGTGATTTGTGAGAAATATATATATTTGATTATTCAGATGACCAAAATATATTTTTCACAGATATTTGATCTTTATTCACAGTCCATGGCTCACAGTTCTCAAATCCTTAAAATTTCCTAAGTGCTGAGAGCCATAAAGGTATCTCTTGCTTTATTGATGAGGTGACTTTTGGAAAACACCTGAGGGTGGTTGCCAGTGGAGCCAATTATGTGATTTCAGTCCCACCCCCTGACCTCTGGAGCTGGGAGTTCAAGCATCAACAGCCAATGAATGATTCACTCAATCTTGCCTAAGTAATGAAGCCTCCATAAAAATGCAAAGGGAACCAGCTTCTGAGTGCTTCCGGGTTAGTGGACTTGCTCTACTTTGAGGAAAAGGGCCACCCGGAAAGGACGTGGAGGTTCTGTGCCTTTTCCCCACAATTCACCATGTTCATTTCATTTTTCCAGCTGGCTTGGAGCAACATCTTCTACAATAAACTGGCGAACTAGTGAGTTAAATGTTTTCTGAGTTCTCTGAGCTACTCTCGCAAATTATGTAAATCTTGGGAGGAGGTCGGGGCAACCGCTGAGCTGTAGGCAGTCAGTCAGAAGTACTAGCAACAGCCTGGACTTGTGACCAGCTTCCTAAGTTAGAAGGGGTTGTTGGACACTCCAGTTTGTAACTTGTTGGTCAGAAACACAGGGTACAAACTGTATCTCTTGGTAGACAGTATCAGAATTGAGTTCAATGGTAGGAGGACCAGCTAAGGTCTGGAGCCTTGCTTGCTTACGGTGGTGGAGAAAGTTCTCCCCCTCACAAATTGGAATTGGAAATGGAATGTGGACACATTGGCATGCAAATGTTCATATAGTGGCAAAAATAATATTAGGGCTTCCTGTAACTGTATCCTTGGTATTGCACTAGCATTTTACTTGCCTCATCTCAATTGATTTTTCACAACAATACTATAAGAAAAGGTCCTCTTGGGATGCTTATTTGTGAAATACACCATCTCCTCATTTAACTGATGAGAAAACTGAGGATGACTTGCTCAGTGTTACATGTTAGCCAGTAAGTGGTAGCACAGTGGGCAGTCAAACCTAAGATTTCTAGCCACAAAGGCATTTTCTTAATCCTTACCTAATACTGCTCTAAGAGCAAATCTGAAGACTTATTTTATCTGAACATCAGATTCTTAAGTGTAATCAGGAGGAGATTGGATGAGATCATCTCCTAGTTCTGAAATGATCTAATAAAGTCCTGCTAACATAGCAGGAAAAAAGAGAGTGCTCCTGAGCCTTTTCTCATAAGCTACCTGAAAACCCCGACAATGCCAAGATGTGGAATAATAGGAGCCGGCTATAATCTTCATTAAGTAGGAGTTCAAGGTCTACAGCCAGATCTCAATCTTGTGGTTAGACCTCCAGATATATTTGAATAAGTATATCCATGAATTCCTCACGTATCTGGTAAATCTTAGAATGTCTGCCTTGCTATCTCAAAAAAAGAATTCCTCCCAAGATTCCATGTGCCAGCTACAAGCCTTGTTTTTCTTCGCCCTTTCTTCCAGGAAACTCCACATAGGAGTGTTCTCCATTTGCTACTATTCTTAGTTTCCCATTTTTCCTCAAGTTATTCTAACTGGACTTTGACCCCATCAATCCAGAGAAAAGTCTCTTGTCAATGTCACCCACAACTTCCTTGGTGTTCCTCCTCTGGCCAGGCCTGGAAACGATCTGTAGCACCATGAAATAGAAGAACAGCTAAGGAAAAACTAAAATCTACATATCAAAACAACAATTTGTAAAATATCTTTACTGATATCTTAAGCTAAGTGCAAAAGACAAATACACATCATTAAACGTGCACATACTTTAAGCAGTTATCCATTACTTTCCATAAACTCATTACCATAAAAGTTTCTTTGCCTTTTTATATTTACTATGTTAAAGAAAATGGGTAATGTAGATTTAAAAGTGTAAAAAAATACACTTTCCACTTTCACTATTCCTACATACCACGCTCACATTTACTAAAGTTACGTTACATTTGTTGAGGCTGCCTGAGCTAAATAAGATTCCAACATTTTGTAGCCATGGAGCGAATGAATTTGCCTTCTTGTCTCATGCTCAGTAGGAAAATAGGTTGGAGGGTTAATGATGTCACACAGCTGGCATTGGTAGATCTGAGACTAAGCCAAGTCTATGAGTTCAAAGCCAGAGTCCCTCTGTAATGTACAGTCCTTTGTTAGATTTCAAAACAGGAATAGATGTGACAAGGAGATAGGCCTTTTATTAGTCAATAAGAGATAACAAGATAATACTTACAAAGGAGAATTGTGACTCGCTCTTCTCTAACTTCTGCTTTTTAACATCCTACCAATAATAACCACTTGTATTCAACTGAATCTTGATAGGCTCTCATGAGTAGCTAGCAAATAAATAGCAGATGGAGTTAAAGCTAGTGTACCAGGATCTTTTTCCTAACTTGCAGCATGTTTTAGTGATGTCTGGTCTGCCATTTGTGTTCCCCAGTGGAAATGGCATGTGTACTTGTCAACATCACCATAATGTTCCAAAAAGCAGTGGTTTATTGATGGACAAGAAGCAGGTTAGATGTTTCTTAGGAGACATTTTCACTCTGTTTAGCTTTTCTTCATAGCACACTTAATATTGGGCATAGAATTCTTTAGAACATGAAAGTTGGGAAAAGTATTTCCTAGATGCTCTTGGTTAAAGGACAAGTAAGGGATGTACCTTTTCAACCGAATCCCTAACATGTGCTCATAAGTCAGATGAGCCAGCTACTGGCAGATTGAACAACACTGGTAAGATGAAAAGATGCTTTCTTTAGATGGAAGAGATGAGTTGTTTGAGTAACACTGAACTTTGCCTATTGATTTGAAAGATGGCACTACATTTAAAATGGGGTTGGTATATCCTTGACCAAAATCTTGTTTCAGGTTCTGAAATTAGTACAACGGGAAGATGGAGAGAAAGCTACCCTCCTCCATTCCCTGAAGACCAGAACAGCAGGTGTGCCTATTTTCAGAGGTAAGTGAAATATTTGCCAAATCATTTGGCACATATCAACTCAAAATGTGCCAAATTACCTGTCAAGGCTTAACAGCCTTTTTAAAAGAAAGATAAATGTCCTTCCATACAGATTTGCATGGATCCACAGTGCCATCCAGTGGCTCATTATATTGGTCACAAGTGTGCAGGGTTCCAATTGTCTCCTAGGATTTCTATCCAAGTTCACCACCGTTGCCTTGGCATTGACTCCTTTGGTACCCAGTGTTTTGGGGAGTTGGTTACAGGCAATGCATGTATTTAAAATGAGCTGGGCTGGAGGAGAGTTGCTGTCAGGTCTGGATGTAGTATCTATGGTGTCCTGAGTGGGAGTGGGAGTTGCCTATGGGATTTTCCAAGAAGCAAATGCCCATGTACCTTCTTCCATTGAATCAATGCCAAGAGAAACCTACTAAATATCCCCTGATCTCTGTGTTTAGTTCATTACCTTGCTAACCTTAAGGGGACTGGACCAGCCAGAGTAAGCAGTCTATTCCATTATATTTCAGCTTGGTAAACTGTCTTAATCTTTCAATTAGCTGTTTGCCCAATTTCCCTTTTAAAATTACTTTATAAGAGGCCATATTAGCTCTTGAAAAGTAGATAAGGGGGAAGAAAGAGTCAAGGGATGGGTAGAGAAGACAGGCTGCCTCCTCTAATGGTTTACAGAAACTGGAGAGCAAACGGGTTTTGAAAAGACAATAGATCGCATGGTGACAGCAGCAGCTCTATACTACCATAAAGAGATAGATTCCTTTTTAGGTAGTAGTGGTGCAATGACAAGCATGGAGCTGGACCAATCAAATAACTGAGAGGTCCTTTACGCCTTCCAGGTTGGCTCTAGAGAGGTCAGAGTTCTCCCTGAAGAAACAAGAATCTGAATGGGAATTGTTGATTAGGACAAATAAGTTGATTGTTTTCCCATTGGTTTTCCCAGCATCCACCCACACTTAACAGAAACCTGTGATATGGTCTAGCTTCAAAATCTCTAAACCTGTCAGACCAGATTTAGACATTGCAGTTTGTCACTTTTTTAGCTTTTTTAAAAAGATCCCATGAAGAAAACATGAGCTGCTCTGAGGAGCAGGCTGTTTCCTTCCCAAATAAATTTAATCCATCTGGTTCCAATCACAGTAGACCTAGGTAAACTGTATCCATTGAGGCTATACCATTCATTTTCCACTTGTTAGTTTATCTTTCTTGGTTTCAATATATTGTATAAAATAGTGAGATACGAAGGATTCTTAAAATGCATCAACAGGGCTGATCTGCCCAATTTAAAGATCAGAAATTGAGGCCGACTTCTCAGATGGTATATTATAAGTGAGTACTGGTTTCTGGCGTAGATTAAGAAGAACATGATAGAAAAAGGGTTAGTCATTTTCACATTTTGAACAATAAAAAAATATCTCCAAACTTGATGCCACTAAATAACATACTCTAAGACTTTGGTGAAAAGAGAAGAATAATGTATTTACATTGCCTTCCCCTCTGGCTGCATTCCAAAAGTGAGTATGGAATCTTCAATGATAATGAAGTGACCTTCCCATTTGTGTTGTGAAATGTGAGATTCCACGTTGCCTCGCTCTGGTGTCACTGTCACTGACCTAGTTAGACTGGCTCATTTGGACTCTAAATCCTTGTAGTGGGAAGTTTTCTGGATTGTTGATTGTTTCATCTGAGCTGTAGAAAACCTTTTTTAAAAAACCTGAGCATAGTTTCTGATCAAGAATTGGGAAAATCATATTCTATGAATGTTTTCTGGGGAGCAGGATCTCAGTTGGGAAGAGACATGGGAAATTATTTAAAGGAAACCAATTAGGTTATTGGCTGCCAGGAAAATCTTGGTTAGCAGGTTGCAAATGATTCTATATTGGAAGAAATTTTCCTGAAGCATCATCCACAGTAGAGAATGATTCTGGTTAGCAGAGATAAGGAGAGGACCCTTAGAGTGATGATTTATACTTTGTATTGTACTGGAGAGTCTTTGGACATATCTAGACACTCCAAAGATTTCCTCGATTATAAATGACATGCCCACTCTAACCAGCTCAAATTAAAAAACAAAAAGAAAAACAAGTACCACTCACTCTTGAGAGTTGTCATCTGGAAACCAGACCCCCATCGGCATAAAGTGAAGCCCAGTTGAGCTTCATGTGACCTGAAACTTAGGATCTAAGAGTTTGGAACTGAGGTCCCGAGATGTCTCTCCCTGTCCTTCCCAGTCATTACATAGTTAATGAACTCTATCCATGAATCAACATACAAAGGATTCCATCCCTGCAGAATCTTGTATTTTAGCTTGTCTTTTTCTCTCTTCTACATCTCTACACCTCACTGCTATCTGCCATCTAGTCCATTCTTACCTCAGCAAATGAACTTTCCTGGTTTACTCTTAATTTCAACTCCCCTGTAACTTAAGCAGGAATGGACTTTGGCTTGCTGTGTTAGAGATTATGCTTCTGATGGCTTATGACCTTTCAACTGTAGAGTGTACCAAATATAACATAATTAACCATTTCATGGATTAGCTGGCTTGGCTTGGAGGTCATGTCTGATGCAGGTTATGGGGTACAAATGTGGTGGTCTAGGTTGATCTCTTGGTCTGAAGTCCTTAGTGGATGAGTCATTAATGTGAGGACAAAGTTCTTAGAAAAACAGACCATTGTTGAGAAGGTAATCCCAAAATACATCTATGAGTAAATGACCTATTTGTTTCTCTGCATTTATGCAAACTTGCTTTGATAATAAGCTTTAGACTATCCCTGATGATATCTTCCTTTGGTATCACCAATTTGAAGATGATAGAATCCATTTCTGCCAAAATTTCTAGAATTTCCATGTCACTAGACAGTTCTTTGTTGGTCAAAATTGGGAATCAAATAGAAATTTTACTTGTTGCTTCCTCTAACTTCTAAACTATGAAGTTACCTACAAGACAAGTGAACAATTTACCAGGTAAGTCCTCTACTTTGAGCAGAATGACAGTACTAGCATATGTCCAGCTCAGATAAGAGGAATTTGAGTTATCTTCTGCATGTGGCAAGTTTGAGGAAAACATCATCCATATTATAGCCTGAAATTTTAAGAGTCTGTGCCTAATCTTGAGGTTATGGCAATGGTCTATGACAATCAATATATTACTTTGGTTTCTGCTTCCTCTTACTCTCTGGGAAATGTTCTTTGGGTCAAAATTGAGCACTTGTCAGTTTTGTATTAAGAACTAGGCAGAAGGTCTGGCAATGGGTAATTTCTTAAGCCTTCAGAAGAAATACTCAGGACAAGCCTCTGTAAGCAACAGTAGTATATGCCTTTTGTTGGGTATTTGAAGGGTCAACCAAGTCATTCTGAAATAAAAGTAGACCATATTCACTGAACAGAATCACAGACAACTGCCATCAACCTCTACAGTATTAGAGGTCTTTAATTTCAACTTCACAAATGTAGGCACACAGATATCTACTATGACAATCAACTTCTCCCATATTGGTGCAGCTGTTATACATCTGTCTGATTGCTGGCAGAATAATTTTCTTCATCAGGTTTGTCAAAATAGGAAACCATCTGATGCTGGTGACAGCTGGACCTGCCTTTGCATAGAACTGTACAGGGCCCCCAGAAGACCACTAATAATTTGGTCAAGTTTAGGACCTTGGAAACAAATTTTTTATCCTGCTGATACCATTATTGTTGAACAGACAAGTCTGTAGAAGACTGAATTGAGTAGCTTTTCTATAAAATGTGTGCATCAAAATACCTGCTTTGATTCAAAAGGATAGAACATATTTTGCCTATAAGTTTACCAGCCATAACTACTGCAGTTTAAAAAGAGGTTTTACAAATAGCTCCTACACGGATGATCTCATGGAGTCTCCACAATAACCCTGTGAGATAGAGCACTTCCTACTGCCAGTATTCAGTATATGAAGATACTGAAATGCTTGAGAAATGACTTTCTCAAAGTCCTATGCTTGTAAGGAAGCAGAGGAACTAGTAATCCTTCCAGGTGTTGTGACTTAGTCCCATATGTCACCACAATCAAGCATTTTTTTTTTTTCCTTTCACACTGAGCAAATCTCATCTAATAGTTCCTCTCTTGGTCTAAATGGCTGCCCCAACTCCTGCCTTCTCATTTGCTTCTCAACTATAAAAGCAAGATAGATCTGCTTACCTCTCATAGGTTAAAAATTAGCCACCTGGCCACACACAGCAGTTAGGTAACCTGTAAAGTGTACCTTTTTTTTTTTTTTTTTTTTTTTTTTTTTTTTTTTTTTGGTATGGCCAGCCCTGCTAAAATTCAAGAGGAATCTGTTAATAGAATAAGGAAAACAAATAAATTTGAAGGAAAAATTAAGTGTCTACTACAGAGTATCCAAAGAGCATGCTGAGTAGAAATGACTCCATGGTGATTCTTATTTAGTGTGATAGAATTTTAAAAGTAATATTCTCTGGCCTTGATATGGGTCTTCTAACTGTCTGCCAGAAAGTCACCAAGCAATTTCTTTCCTGAGCAACTCAGTTTCTAGAGAATTTTAGTATACACAGTTGCATAGCACTTTTCAGTTTATAAAATGACATCACAAACATTCCGTAACCATGGTCCAATTTTAATAAAAAATGAACAGGCTCACATTAAATTGGGAGGGGCAGGACCAAGTGAGGAAGTGGACGTTGTGCTCATGTCCATTTCAAAATATAATCAAGAGCCTTAGTTCTCTAATCTTTTTGTCCCTCTAACCTCTTGATCCCCCAAAATATTGGAGATTTAAGTCCCTGGTCTTGGCTATCACCCTGAAATAGAGGTGCATCACAAACCTTCAACTTTTTCTTCCATTGGTAGGGCAGCTCTAAAAGAGAAAGCTACTGAATGATGAAGGGCAAGGCGTAGTGGAAGCTGAGAAGGAATCTATTCCATGGAAAAGCTGAGCACAAAAAGAGGACATGCACAGCTCCTGATGGTGGATGACACTATCTGAATTCCACTTAAGTTCACTCTTCCTCTCATGGCAATTCTGTCTTTGCAGTGGATTTGGAATAATCTTACCTTGTGTCTTTTAAATATGTCTATACTGGTAGCCCTCTCCTGGGACCTTTGTGTGTGTACACATATAAAAAGAATAATCTTACAGTGTGTCACCTGGATTCATTTGGTATTGAGAACCCTATGTTCTTTTGGGGGGAAGTTTCTCAGGCAGCTCCAGTGGCCAAGCAAAAGAGCAGTGGGTGAGAACAAAGTCCTCCTGTTTAACCACCCAGAGCCCTGGCCTGCTCTTTCACAAAAGCCTTGCCTTTGTCACTCTGTGGATAAAGCAGCAGCCTCCCCCAGGGCAGTCTTCTCATTATACACAGCTGTCCTCTTACACGGCAGTATGCTGACTGAGATCATTTGTCAAGTCTTCATTTACCCAGGATGATGATGTTAAATATGGTAAAATTTGCTACCTTTGAAAAAGTAGATTGTTCCTCCACTAAGTTAGGTTTGGTCTGAGTAAGGGAATAGCTGAGTGTACAGCTCTGTGGTGGAATAAATGCTTTTCACCAGTAATGTCTTTGTTATCCCAGAGTATAGTTGTCATTTGTTTCTGGTACGTTGTCATCAATCAGCCACCCTTGCTCATCATTTGCAATCTGGAAATCTTTAGAAACCCTTTCCTCCTAAGTTCAAATGCACTAGAAATCCCATTGATTCTTCCTTCTCCATGAACCATGATGCTAGCAAGAACACCATAGAGATGACATGCTTCCCAATCATGTATCCCAGATTACAAGTGTCCCAGGTCAGGTGGGCTAGAAGTTAAGGCCCCCTCCTCCCAGGCTTGGGATCCATGGCTGCTGGCCTCTATTGTGGGCCATGATTGCAGCCTTTTCTGGTAGAATAACATATGATAATGTGGTATTGCCAAGGATCTTGGGGTATCTGAGTTTCTCTGGACTTGTGGTTCCTCCTCTTGTAGCTTGACCTCCCTCAGGGGTCCAACCCCAGGACCAGGCCTCTAGCATTAGGCCTTCTCCTTTCTTTTGACAGTTTTCCCCATAGTCCCTAGTCCCCTCTAAGATAGGACCATACTGAAGCCTTTTGTTAGAAAACCAGGATGCTGTCTTTTTCCTGCTGGTATTCCAGGGCTGGAGTCCTGCCACTTAAACACAGGTTCCCAGAGACCACACCAGTCTTTTGCAAATGAAACCTCTTTTGCCATGAGAACAACAATGGCTGGTATTTGTTGAATGTGCGTACCAGGCCCTGTGCTAGGATTTGGTCTCTTGGTGACAGTGTCCTACATGTTTGGGTTTTAACTTTCACTTTCCCTGCCTTAAACATAAGTATTATTACATTCAAGTGGTATCATATGGACATTTAACTTAGGCTAATTCAAGTATACATGATCTCTCCCAACCAAAAATATAGAAGACATTATCCATGCATTATTCCTATATATTCTCTCTGTTTACTCTATGTACTTCTATTTACTCTTTGTATTATATATTTATAAATACATAATTGGATATATTAAAAATCCTAGGCATAGGGCCAACTATTGCTAAAAAGCTCCTGAATTTCTAGGCAGACCTTCTGCGCTGTCTGCTCAGCGATATTCAGACCCCATCCCGCTTAGCCTGTGCCACCAGGCGAATGTCTTCAAGCTCTTGCTCAGGTATTTTCCCACCCAATCCATTGCACAATAGACGCATGATGTCTGAGGCTCCAGATGACGAATATACCAGCAAGAGCATGGTCTTATCTCCTACACTGAGTAAAGCAGTAAAGTCCACCTCGATTAGTTAGTTTAGACACCACTGTCTTAAATGGCCCTGAACAGAGGGAAATGGTCAGCATTTTGCAGCTAACTCTAAAGAGGCATCATCTGAAAGCTTTACTGGCACTCCCATCTTCCATTCTCTTCTGGAGTCTCATCCTACCTGTGCTTAGAAATAATTGCCCTGAGTCTGAGTAAATCCCCTCACCATTCTGGGATTCAGTTTCCATTCCTGTGTGCTGAGGTGGTTGAACCAGGTGATCTTCCTTGTCCCTGCCAGATCTAACACCTTGTAGTTCTTTCCACACACACAAAAAAATTTTTCCCCACTATGCAGCCTGTTCCCATCATTGCCCCCAGTTGGGCCCAAAGGTTTGTAAAGAGGTTTAGTGCACAACTTAACGCAACATCTTCCAGCCTGCCTTGATGGTTCTTCCCTACCACATCCTGCAGCTGTTACCTACTGTGCTGCTGGTGGAATCTGGGGCCCCCCACACTTGCAGACAGGGGACCCTGTCTGGAATGAAAGCTGTAACAGATGTCGCTAGATAAAATGACCTCTTTCCTGTTCAGGGGCAGTGACGGTGTCTTCATATATTTTGATCCGTTTATTTCACACATCTCTGCATAAGTCCAAAAGAGAGAAAGAGGGAGGGAAGGAGGAAAGCCACAGAAAGATGAAATACGATGGAAGGTCAATTTGAGTTTGCTTCTGGGTATAAGATAACTTCACAGTGGAAAAATTATGATAGATGTGTATGACATTTCATCTTTTAAAAAAACTCAGACTATTTAAGGCCAGGGGCACCACACAGAGAGAGAGTTCTTGCATCTCGGCTTCTCTTCTGTAAGTCAGACCGGGTAACGCGGGTGAATCTGAAGACAAAACTTGATTGGACCATCTACTCGCTCTCTGCATCCATGCTTCTCTGGGACCACATGTTTTCTGACTTCTCTGAACTAACACATTTCATCAAACTGATTTGATGTGCTGCTTTGCCTAGCCGTTAGCAGACCATCTCCCGGGGCTGCCTAAAAGCAGATTACCCTCCTGCTCCTGCTGAATTTCCATCCAGATAAAATCCAGTCCAAGAAAACAGCAGGGCAGCCTTAAAATGGAACAGCAAAGAGATTTTACAAGAGGGCAACCAGCTGCATGAGGAACAGAGGAGAAAAAGAGGAGGGAATTGGCCACTGCGTTGGCTGACATTAAGTGACTCCTCAGGACTAGGAGGCCAGCTGGCCACCTTCTGCGCACAGAATCCACTCCTCCTGGCAGCTCCCTGACAGGGTCTCTCTGGGCTCCTAACTTCTTCCCGTACTCTTGGAAGCTAGAAATGTTTTCTCTTTCTCCCTGCCATCTCTCAGTGCACTCCCTGCAGTAGACTTGATGACTTGGTAATCCTTAGGTAACTGCTAACTACATATAAGGTAATACAAATATATGTAATTTTAAAATTCATCTCTCTCTCTCTCTCTCTCTCTCTCTCTCTCTCTCGTATATATATATATATATGAAATCTTGCTTAGCCTGGAACACAGGGATGATTTGATCACTATTTGGTAAAATAAATGGAGGAGTAAGTGGGTGTGCAGTTTCTGACCTCCTTGCTGTTTTCTCATCCTATGTGCTTTTGTTTTTTCTTAAAGGGTTAATTTACTAAAAAGGCAAAAACTTCTGAAATAAAAGGAACATGACAATCCCTCCAGCTCAGGCTGCCGTCATAAAATACCATAGACTGGGTGGCTTAAACAGAGACCATGATTTTTGTCACAGTTCCAGAGACAGGCAGTCTAAGATCAGGGTGCTGATACAGTTGGGTTTTGATGAGGTCCCTCTTCGTGACTGAAACAGGGCCACCTTGCTATGTGCTGACAGGGCCTTTCCTCAGTGCTTCAGGAGGACAGAGTGTTGAGTCTTAGAAGGTACATTAGTCTCATCATGGGGGCCTACCCTCGTGATCCTCTCAATGTCATTGCCTCCCAAAGGCCCCATCTCCAAGTACCATCACAATGGTGGTTAGGACTTCAACATAGGAGTTTGGGGAGTTACAGCCATTCTGTTAACTTGCCAGCTCACCTCCAGCCAAGTTTGGTGGTTGTCTCACTGCCACTCTGTCTGCTGCCCCTTTGCTCATCTCTTGCATCTGAGAGGTGTGAGCAGAATACGCTGGGAGGGGCTGTCTCACCCCCCACCCCTGCACGCTCTGTGCAGCAATTACCTTCTTGAGAGGATCTCTCTCCCGGCAGATGAGAAGTTCAAAAAGACTCGGCTCGTTGCTGACCTGAATAGAATTGTGCCAGCTGATAAGGCAAGAAAGCTATGAGGTCTGCAGCTGAAGGCTGGTCAGGGAAGGGCTGTCCCCTAGCATCCCTGGGCACACAATCTGGTGGATTGACTATGGTGAGTGATATGGATGGCATTTATTAGTTTTCAATAGCTGCTATAAAATGAACTTCATGCCATCTGCAAAATTAGGATTCAGAAGCAGCCCTGGATATTAAAATATTTGTGGTTGCTCCTGCTATTATATAAGTTTTATATTTTATCAGCTCACCATGGGACTAGGAGTATAAATTAAGATATATATTTAGAGGGCAGTAAACAAACTTAGGAAAGCAGCAGTACAATTAATGAATGGACAGAAAATTGCATATGGGAGAAGAAATAGGTTTTCTAAATAGAAAGTCAGAAGTTAAGTGGGGTTTAAACATTCTTCTGTCACTATCATGAAGATAGTAATAGCAAAAATAATGTAGTGAAATTCATAAGAAAGCTTTTTTAGCAAAATGGATAAACAATTCTATATGAGATCCAGCAATTGATAGACTTCTTCACCAATTCTTTTGGGCTACAGAATTTGTCTCATTTTTCAGAAGCATCGTATAGTATTCTCTCCAACAGAGCAAATGCTTTAATCAAAAGAATTCTGTAGAAACCATTCCAAGTCCTTATTCGACTGCCACCCAGTATTTTAGCCTAATTACTATATATGTCATGTTCTCTTTACCCCACATTCCTACAGAGGACCCAATCATAGCACGATTCAAAGATGCAATAGTAAATCAGGGCAATTACTGTTGCTCCAAACTCCCCAGGCAGGCGAATTTGATTCACAGACACTTCCTGGGCAGCACTGTCACCCATTGAATAAGCAGTGCTCACTCTGGGGCAGGACTGTGGGTAGAGACACAAGCCCCTGGATCTGGTGAGATTCCAAGGAAACTGCAGTTCTTGGATTTGTCTGGAAAGTTCCCTCCCACATCCCTCCTTCTTCTTGCTCTTAGAGATAATATACAGAAAAAATGTCTTTCCTCTTTTCTAGCAAGGAAATGTTGTGTTGTGGATGTTTATTGATGAAGCCTGTGATCAGGTCTGATGCCTCAGAGTGAGTGGGGATTAGACGTTGATTCTGACAGCCATCAGTCTGGGATCTAGTCCCACTAGGCTGGCCCTCACAACCAAGTCTAGGAGTGAGACATGCATAGAGAGAGGAAGCCCTGAGTTACAGCATGAATATTTTCACATGTGGCCGCCCCAGGAGGAGACCACCACTCACATCCACACACCCTCTCCCAAATCTGCTCTTTGCTTCCAATGCACTTCTGCATCAATCAAGCCTGACCCAGGGACTTGGGGCTCTCTGGACGAGTCTTTGAAATGCTGCTTGTACTAATGGCAGTGAGAGCCTTAGGAGGCCATTCCCTGAAGTATCACTGAACTGAAACATAATCCAAAAGATAGAAAAGGCTTTGGCCTACTGCTTGATATTAGAACAAAAATAATCATGGTAATAGCTTGCCTTCTCCTTGATACCTTTCATTGAGTAATATCAAGCAATTTGTACGCAAGTAATTAAGAAAGACACTCCTTTGTGGTAAGTTGCTAATTTAGCTCCCATTTTAAAGAGAGACAGAAAGGGGCTTAATGATTTTCCCCAGGGGGGGAGCCAGAGTAGGTAGCAACAGCATTGGGTATGCAATGATTTGTGGCAAAAGATCTCTCCCTGTTCATCTCTAATCCTCAATATTGGGCTCACAAAATTGCTTCGGAGCAGAGTTGGTCTTAAGTCTCTCGGGTCGTGTTGCTGTGTTCTATTCAAGAGCCGCCTGGTTCTCCTGTGGAGGCAGCTGCTTTTCATAGCTGTTGGTGAATATTTTTGTACTCTCCTTTCATCACATGATGTACATCATTCCCCTCGCTGGCATTTCCAATCACTGAGAGCAGCAGAACCACGGAATGAATCGGAGCACTGTAATTTTTCCCCCTCATTGATCTGGGGTAGGGAGGGGGGGGGAGGGAAAGGGTAAGGGTAAGGTGGAATGGTCTTTGAAATCTAACCGCAGCACAATCCTGTGTTACTCGTACCTCAGAACTGCTTATACAGGGTTCCGCATCTCTCCATTCGCCTGCCCTCCACCAGTCTCCTTAGCTGCCCAGGCTTCTCCTTTCGGAAAGCCGGAGTATTCTGTGATCAAGAGGGTGCCAGGAACCTGAGTGATGAGAGCACAGGGCCCCAGTCTCTGCCTGCCTTCCCTCTTGCCCCTTCCTGCTCACAAGCTTCACGGTTGGTCAGAAAGAAGTTTTGGATGGGGAGTAGGAAACGCCATCTGATATTAGAGCTGGTACTCTTTGATAGTAGTGGTCATTATTTGTAATTATCCTTTTCATGTTGAAATGCTGTGGTGGAGGCTGCCGTTGCTGCTGCAAAATAGGTCATTAAATTACTATCTCATTCATGTAAAATTTAAGCTGACAAAGGGGAAAAGGCAAGATTGCTCTGAAATGCATTTTTCACTCTGAGCCCGACCAAGAACCTGAAGAATTTTGAGGGGAGGTATACAATTTCATGGTGAAAGAGACAGGACTGGGAGGTAGGAGATGGAATTTACAATTGCTATTAAAATGGTTGCTGGGGTTCTTGAACGTAGCGATGAGTTGTGTTCTTAAATACTCCCAATAATTATAGCAATAATTAGCACAGGTAGGCACACATGAAAGTGTAACATGCAAGTAGATAAATATACTGGCAACTATATCAATAAAGCACTCACAAACATAAATTACTATATAAATGCTAATTAATTACATAAGCAGGCATACAGGAGGGTTGGTTATTCATATTACTACTGCAAAGATAAACAGGCAAACAAACAGGCAGTGCATTCATTTGAGAACGTGGCTTCTCCCTGCCTCCCTTCTCCCATCTCCTGTGATGGCTAGCCATTGTCCAACCTGACAGCCACTAGCCACATGTGGCTGGTGAGCCCTTCAAACGTTGCTGGTCCCAGATGAGACGAGCTGCAGGTGTAAATACACAACCAGATTTTGAAGGCTTAGTTGGGGAGAAAAAAAAAGGGAAGAGGGACTATAAGGGAATATCTCCTTAATTTTTATATTGATTACAAATGGAAAAAATATTTTAGATAACTTGAGTTAAACAAAATGTATTATTAAAATTGATTTTACCTGTTCATTTTTTAACCTGGCCACAAGAAAATGAAAAATTTTATTTGTGACTCACACTTGGAGCTTGAAGTACATTTTTTTAAAAATCCAGGCTATTTTATTTAATAAAATTTTACAAAACTCAGTGTCTCAGCCAGAAATAGAAAGAGCACACTCACAGTCAGAGAGGAGGGCCAGACACAGAGGCCGCTGGCTGGGCAGTGGTGCAGATGAGCCCTCACAGGGCTTTGTAGAAATACCCGGCCTTGATGTTTCCACCCATGTGCGCCCTCTCCACTGTGTGATGGTGATGCATTTGGTACTTCCTGAGCACCTGATTGGCTGCCCCCTGGCAACAGCCCCAGTAAGAGCCAGGCCACCCTGGTGTGCCCCTGGCAGTGCTACACAGGCAGCCAGGCTTGGGGTCCGTCACTGGGCACTCCCAGGAGCCAGCTGGGCACTGGGCCGAGGGCCCCTGATGCCGCCTCGGTTCTTGTCAGGCTGGGCCTTCTATTGAGACAGGCTCTGCCAAAGGACACACTCTGCTCAAGTGATCAGACCCCAACATGTACCAGTGGGCACAGAGCGGGTCTGCATAGTGGATCCCAGGAAACTGGCCTGGGAATGAGGAATCATTCCCACAAAAAAGTTCTGGTTTCCAGTACCAAACCAAACCAGTAAGAGAATATAAAACTCCTCATAAAAATACAAAGTAGTCCCGTTTTTGGCAAATGTCACGATGAAACAAGGTTGTTTTTAGGTTTTGGGGAGTGAAAATCTTTTGCCTTGGAAGTGTGATGTATTGCCCATTTTGGTGTAAAGGAATCGGCGCACATTTCTACCGGACGCTCTTCTCCCAGACATTTGAACCTCTTTGCAAGGCAGAAAGAAGGACGATGCCACCAGGGCTCCCGGGCCATGTTCTGCTGCTGTAATCGTCCTGCCTGTGACACGTAAGGGAGAATATATTGAGGCTACTTCTCCAGGCTGTGAAGGGTGGTGGTGAGCGAAGCAGGCAGGCAACCCTCCGCACCCTGGCATGGCCCCCTTTTGGGGCACCAGACAATTAGTTAAAAAAAAAAAAAAAAAAAGGACTGATATTTAGGCTGCTTATCTGCAAAAGGAAGAGGAAGCAAATCACGGGATTACCCTTCTGCATGTTGGAAGGCACCTGTCTAACTGCCAGACCTGCCAGCTAATTATTCCTGAGGGAGGAAAGGGGATGGGAGAAGGCCTGAGCAGGGCTGACCTTGAAGTGGGAAAAGGAAATACTTGTTTGGTGGAACTTGTGCAACAGTCGGCCTGAGAATTCACCACATACAAGCTTGGAGGGCACCTATCTGTCTTGAAGAAGACTTGCCAGAATTCATTCATAAACTATATCACCCGGAACAGTGTTTAATTGTTGGACAAATGTTGATAAATATGAACACTGAGCTATGGTGCTATAGCCTTGGCTGGGTTATTTAAAGCCCTTGAATTCTTATTTGCATGTTATTTGCATAAGCTTACATACTAACTTCAGAAGGCTGTAACTCTATGCACAATTAAATTAGATTAAATTAATGAGTGCAACGCCCTACAATTGTGTGCAAATCTGATATTTGAAAATTAATGCATTTGGCAAACATAAGAGAGAAATCATGAATATACAAACTGCAAGGAACTGGTAACATACCCTGGGTCCAGGAGACTATTTCTAAATGTCCTACCTTCCTCAGAGATGTTTATCCTTCAAAACACTTAGTGCTCCTCTGGTCCAGTCTCATCCTGACCCAGACTGAGCAATGAGGGATGGAAGGCCCAGAAAGGAAATGGTTTTTTGTCCAAGATAATGTAACCACTAGAGGCTGACCTAGAACTCAAAGGTCCCCTGGCCAGGCCAGCTCCTCACAGGGGTGGTACCCAGGACTGGAGAACTATAGGAGGCTCACGTACTCTAGGACTGGGCACGTAAATGTCACATGTCAAGCCACCAAACAAGCTTGTCCACTTCCCTTCTCACACACACCTTCCTAACCTCCCCACAGGCCAGGCTCCCTGCTGCGGTTGTGAGATTTCTCTGGGTACCCTGGATGGGCATGTGCCAGTGGCCCCGCAGATCTTTCACCTGTGACAGAGACATATCCCAGAAGAGTGCCAGAGCTGGGTCCTCTGAAGCACAGCATGGCAGGGCACCCCTGCCAGCATTTCGTGGAGGTTCTTCCAGCCTGACCCCCAGGCTGTAGGTAATTTCCATGCGACCACACTTCTTTCTACACAATGTAATAGACAGATAGCTCTGTTTTACCTCAATAATAATATTAGTCCTGACGACGGAAGAAGTTTTGGGTTTCAGGAAATAACAACAACAAAAAGCCAAAGTGCTAACTTCCTTGGAGCATTCGCATTTCATTACTTGTCCTGTGTCACCCTACAAGCATGTGAGTGCAACATGCACACACACACAATGTATGCACACACATACACACATGAATACACTGAAACACACACACACACACATAAATGCACACACACCTGGGCTACCTAACAAGTCAAGTCAGGAATTCTCCTTGAGGCACAGTAATCAAACTCTTTCCCATCATTTGTTTGTTTGTACTGAATCAGTAGAACTATCCTGATTTGCATGTTGTTTTCATAAATTTGCATAGTGCATTCAAGGGGCCCTGTCTCTTGAGCATTCCGTTAAGTGTGGCCAGCTTTCCGGTGTTCTAAAGGAACACAAAGGAATGCTTTATTTCCACCAGTAGTTTTTACAATGAAGCTTTTAAGTGCTACAGAACATAGAAGGATTTTGTTTTAATTACAGTATCATTGTGAGGAATTTTTGTAAATACATCCCATTCTGAGTGTGGTCACTGAGCGGCTCGGAAGCATGAGAGTGAGTGAACAAGGCAGGTTCAGAACGTCCTGCTTTAGGAGGGATATTTTTAAATGATCCATGTGGGACATGACTAGAAGTCCTCAGGATTTCTGTCCTCTTAGCCTCTGAGATCCTATAGTGTGCACACCAGAACTCCCCAGGGTGATCCTGTCACATTGCTGCAGACGCCAGCCCACCTGGCTTGGCTCGTCGCTCACTCCCTTCGTGAGGTTTGGACAATGATGTGAGCTGTGTATGTGCCTGTTCAGGCTTTGGTTTGGGAATAATGACTACACTGTGTATATCTGATCACCTGATCTTAATCATTCAAAAGATTGAAGACAAAGGTTATCAGCCCTCTACATGAATATGGTATTGAGACTCTTGTTGAAAATAAAATCCTATGTGCACAGTCCTCACCATCTCCTACATAATGGCCTGGCCTGTATGCAGTCCCTCCCTCCCTGTCTCCAACCTAATAAGCCATCCATTTACCTTTGCCATGTTCCTTCTGCCCTTGGACAATGAACCATTCACTGAAGTTAAGGGTGAGAGGAAGGGGTGGGGGACGGGACCCAATACCTCACTGGTTCTCCAGGCACTGTGCAAGGAGTTGCCAACACAGGAAATGGAGCAAATAAAAGCTTACCCAAGGAGAGGGAGAAAGAACTGAGAAGAACACCAAGACAGGGATGGTCCTCTGGGCCATTGCTCTGGGAGCTGGTATAGCCTGAGGGTCATAATTATGGATTTCTTTGCAATGGAAGGGTGGGTAGGAGACCACTAGCCTGGGACTTGGTGAGAGGCAAGGAGCAGGGAGGGTGCAGGAGGGCCGGACTGGGCTCCTGGCTCAGCCACAACTGGCTCTGTGGCCCTGCCCAATTTGCTTAGCCTTTCAACATGACTTTCTGGAACTCTAAAACTAGGATAATACTACTACTATAACATCATTTCTTTATTAAACAGCATAATGGGATGGAATAATATCATGTTTTATTTTTGAGAGAAACTTAGGTTGGCCATTTATGGGGCTATGTTCTCCACACTTTACTTTGCCTCTCACAAATTGACTGGAAAAGGATATTGAATTCTTTGGTTACTCTTGGTTGTTATTGTTGTTTTTAAGTCAATCCCTGAACATTTCTGGATATTCTACCGTGTATTCTGCCTGCCCTATGTAAACTGCACTATACAAAGTCACCAAGTGCCCTGCTCATTCCAGGCACCCTCTAGACACCACACCCCACCACACCCCCACAGGCCTGCTGCTAAGGTCCCAGCAGGACTCAGGGCTGAGGCCATTGTGAGTGAGCTAAAGAATGGATCATCAATTTCAAGTCATAACCATCAGTGCTTTATGTTTGTGAATACAAGCATATCTGGGCAGAGCAATACATCCCCCAGATACCATATTGGAATATGATAGCATTGGCAGGCCATGATGCAGCCGCTTCTGCCAGGTCTTGGATCATCTACTTCCACAGTACTGGCTCCAGCGGACACTTATCTGTCTGGAATGTTCAACTACTTTGACCACTTCCTCCTTCCTGGACCACTTTCTTCTCTCAGCTTTTGTCACATTACTGTCTCTGGGTTTACCTCAGTGGCTCTTTCCTTCTTTTGTTTCCACTTCCTCTCTGTTGCACGTGTTGATATTCCTCAGACCTCAATCCTCTCATTTCTCTCCCTTGTTTTTCTCCTGTTCTTGCTTGTTCTTTCTGTCTGTACTCTGAGCCTTAGATGCTGTCATCAATTCCAGGGTTGAATTCCATGGACATGATAGTCAGTACCAAATTTATAAGTGCATTGCCTTCCTCTAAGACTAATTTCACATATCCATTTGCCTACTTGATATTCTTCACCTGAATGTATCAGAAACATCTCAAATGGAACCTTTTTTTTTTTTTAACATTTTCAAAATGGAAATCTTCTTTTCTGATCCCCCATGGACTTTCCACCTCTCTGCATACTCACCCCGGCCTTTGGAAACAAAACTGTGGGGTCACTCTTGATTCTCCACGTCACAAACTCTCACCATCTAACCTACCAGCAAATTCTATAGAATCAGTCTGGAAAATGTGTCCCAAATCTGCCCATCTCCTCCACCATCATTTCAGTCCAGACCACCTGCATCTCTCACATGATCCACTTCAACACCTCCCAACCTGGTCTCTCAACTTCCACTTTTGTCCCCTCCCCCAACAGCTCAATTCATTCTGAACACAGCAGGGAAGGAAATTATAATGTAAATCAGATCAACATATGAAGCATAAATGGGATCAGGCCATTTCTCCACTCATAACTCCTTAGTGGCTTTCTATTTCACCTGGAACAAAATCTCATTTCTTCACTACACTCTGTAGTGTAGTGGGCCCTGTCCATCTATCCCACCTCAGCTGAGCAGGCTTTCCCCTGGCACAGTGATTTTTGGCCACCCTGACCTTCTCTTGCCTGATTTAGGGTCTTCTGAATGCAGTTTTCCCCACATATTGTAGCACTGTCTCTTTTACTCCTTTGCATTTCACTTTATTTTTTTTAATTTTTATTTATTTTTGAGAGATAAAGACAGAATGTGAGGTGGGGAGAGGCAGAGAAAGAGGGAGGCACAGAATCCAACACAGACTCCAGGCTCCGAGTTATCAGCACAGAGCCCTACACTGTGCTTGAACTCAGGAACTGTGAGATCATGACTTGAACCGAAGTTGGACACTTAACTAGGCATCCTTGCACTTTACTTTATTATTTTTTTAAATAGTTTATTGTCAAATTGGTTTCCATATAATACCCAGTGCTCTTCCCCACAAGTGCCCTACTCCATCACCACCACCTCTTTTCCCCCCTCCCCCTTCCCCTTCAACCCTCAGTTCGTTTTCAGTATTCAATAAATAGTCTCTCAAGTTTTGCATCCCTCTCTCTCCCCAACTCTTTGTCCCTCTTCCCCTCCCCCTGGTCCTCCATTAGGTTTCTCCTGTTCTCCTGTTAGACCTATGAGTGCAAACATATGGTATCTGTCCTTCTCTGCCTGGCTTATTTTGCTTAGCATGACAC
>NC_043705.1:43229910-43253256 GCF_006229205.1 Suricata suricatta
CTCTGACTTGTGTGAGGTGGTACCTCAGTGTGGTTTTGATTTTTGTTTCCCTGATGATGAGTGATGTTGAGCATCGTTTCATGTGCCTGTTGGCCATCTGGATGTCCTCTTTGGAGAAGTGTCTGTTCATGTCTTCTGCCCATTTCTTCACTGGGTTATTTGTTTTTTGGGTGTGGAGTTTGGTGAGTTCCTTGTAGATGTTGGATACTAGCCCTTTATCTGTTATGTCATTTGCAGCTATCTTTTCCCATTCTGTCAGTTGCCTATTAGTTTTCTTGATTGTTTCCTTTGCAGCCTGCACTTTACTTTAAATGACATGGTATTGGGGCACCTGAATGGCTCAGTCAGTTAAGCATCCTACTTTGGCTCAGGTCATGATCTCACAGTTGGTGGGTTCGAGCCCCGCATCGGGCTCTGTGCTGACAGCTTGCTCAGAGCCTGGAGCCTGCCTCAGATTCTGTGTCTCCCTCTCTCTCTGCCCTTTCCTTGTTGATACTCTATCTCTCTCTGTCCCTCAAAAATAAATAAATGTAAAAAAAAAAAAGACATATTTTCAAGATGCCTTCTCCAGCAAACCTATCTTATTTTTCTTCACAAGACTTCTGTTACTATCTTAGCTCTTTCTTTGTTCCTTTATTAAACTTGTCCTCATAGTTAATTTCTTTTTTTCTGTTGCAAAAGTTTCTGATGAAACTTTGGTTTCACCTGTGTCCTTCAGTAAACCATGAGCCCATGAAGGCAAGCCTAGATCATATCTAACTTGTTCCCACTGGGTTCTTACTGTTGAGCCCAATGGGAATGAATAAATGAAGAATTCAAATTTCAAAAATACTGTCAAGAGTTGTGATCCTTTTCCTTAAATTATACTTGCAGTTTGAGTGTAAGGCTTTGAATACACCTGAGACATATATTCCTGTGGCAATCTCTAAATGGTTGTCTTGGGTAGCTTCAAGTCTCTTGTCAGCCACAATCCCAAGGGTGAGAATTTGGTACCATGGAAGATGACTGAAGTTGGAATGTTTGCCTAACTATATAGGAATTGGCTGATGTGGTTGTGCTAGGCTTAAAAGCCTGGCAATTTGCTGATTGCAAGCTGGAGACCAGGAAAGCTGGTGGTGTCATTCAGTCAAAGTGTGAAGGCCTGAAAACCAGGATTGCCATGTGTCATAGCAGGAGAAGATGGATGTCCCAGGGCAAGCA
Organism: Suricata suricatta; assembly: GCF_006229205.1. Taxonomy (NCBI): domain Eukaryota; kingdom Metazoa; phylum Chordata; class Mammalia; order Carnivora; family Herpestidae; genus Suricata; species Suricata suricatta. The sequence continues at coordinate 43,231,111 of NC_043705.1, forward strand.
GAGAAAGCAGATTGGCCTTTTTGTTCTACTCAGGCTCTTTGGTGGATTGAGGAATCCCCACCCACTCTGATGTGATCGTTACTAAGTCTACAGATTCAAATGCTAGTCTATTCCAGAAACATCATAGGCGCACCCCGAAATAATGTTTCACCAGCTGTCTTGGCATCCTTTAGCCCAGTTAAATTGACACATAAAATAAATCATTACAACTTGCTTCCCTTATTCCCCATCCAATGTAAAATTAAAAATTAAAAAATACTGTATCATAAGGTTTTGGAAATGACAGAAAATGCATACATACACCAAGGTTAAAATATTTTCTTCCTAGATTATCTGTTCTTCTTGATCTTTGTGTATTTGACCCTCAGCATGAAATGTAAGGAGCTATGTTATTAGGTTCTGGTTACAGGTCCCATTAATGAGCACACTGTGTTGGTTACATTTATATTAGCACTCCACTCTTGACCTTGTAATAATTCTGAAATAAACAGCAATGGAATTGCATCTTTTATGCATCAGTACACTTTAAATGTGTATTAACACCAACAAACTACATTGCTTATTCAGAAGTTATTCATGGGCCCTCAGAATAGAAAGGCACGCGTTTGGATATTATGTTTCTGCACCTAAATGCACAGATGCATTCCCTCTAGGAAAAGGTGAATGGCACTTACGTGGATCTGAGTGGCTTCTCCTTTCAGAAGAAATTTCTTCTTCCCCTTCCTCGGATGACGACTACTTTTCCTGACCTCTAGATTATAGTCAACTCTTGGTTCTTATTCAACATTAACTAGCTTGTGGATTAACCATTGGGGAGTAATTTTGGTTAGTAGGTGAATGAAAAAAATGTGATAGAAATTAACAAAAATATCTGTATTTTAGAGGGAAACCATTTTAAAGTGTACACCAAAGGCATAGAACCACTCATAAACAGTCCCATCTGCTGAAAACCCCCGTTTTTGATCGATCCACACAGGGAAGGAAGGAGTGCAAGACCCAGCCAGCACTGGCGAGTTGTGGCCAGTGGTAGCAACGCATATGCCCTTTCTTTTAAGGTTTGAGCCAGTCAGAGGGTTCTTAACTCTCCCTGCTGCTGACATTTAATGTCCTTCTAATCTGAAAGTAGGGAGAAAGATAGGGATGCACTCTGCAGTGCAACACTTGAATTTGTTTTGGTTTTGTTTTGCTTTTTCCAAAAACCCAGGACTAGAGCTTTTAATTTAATGCTGGGACAGTGAGGTGCCACGCTTGCAGGGAATGAATGGGGAGGAGAAGCCACTGAAGGAGCTGACATTAAGAGGGTGGGTAATTTACCTTCCGAACTGTGTGGCGTGACTGTGATGCATGGGGCCTGGGGTGTGAGACAGGAGCGGTGACACACAGCGCGGTCGCTGGTGGAGAAGCACTGAGTGATTGTGGTCGTGGCAAGCAGAGGCTGCTAGCAGAAACCGGATCAGGCTGGTGCTGCGCTCTCTCGCGGAAACCACCTGCTGGATGGCTTAGAAAGCAGAGGACCATTTGCTAAGTGACAACTGATGTCATTTTATTCTAATGTTCAACAAAAGAAGAACTCTGCCAGGAAGCAGACAATAATAACAGACTATTTTGCCACTTTTCATCAAGCAATTTGTATGATGTTTTGAATCCCTTAAGTATGATTCTTGTGTTATGCTTATACTTTGATAGCATCTGTAGAACAGGAAATGTGTCCCTAAATATTAGATGTCATTTTAAGGAAATTACTGTTCATCAAATCTGTTGTAGGTACAGTTTCACCTGGATGTATATGGCTGCTATTGGAGATACTTGTGTAACTCCTTCCTCCTCTTGTGCCCTCAGCCGTTGAGGCACCTTAGTTGAAGCATCTGCCAGCCGTTGACACTTGGGTACATCTGATGATGGTGCCAGTGACTTGGACTTGACCTTAAATCTGGCCCACCTGGACCTCCAAACAGGTGGTCTGCACATTTCAGAAACTGTATCCAAGTCTTAGAAATTCCAGATGCGCCATACACGCCTTATCTTTGTCTTTGGAAAGCACATAATTTGCTCTGCCAAAAATGATGAGTATTGTTTCAGGAGAGGCTGGATTTTCCTCAGAGTTCTGATCAATATCACTCTTGATCATACACATACACACATACAGACTCTCAAATGATAATTCCTTAAGCAGGAAGCTTTGGCTTGCTCTCCTTCACATTTTACCCTTGTCTCTGTCATAGAGATGTCTGCACATGCTTTATAATACTGGATTTATAAGTGACCCTCAGATAAACTCTTAGGTTTAACCAGATGTGTAAGCTTGCCTTCTTTTTGCTCTATGCCTTCCCCCCTTTTTTTCTTAGAACCTTAGGTTTCTGTTACCAGACCATTGTACTACTTGTCACCGTTGCTTTTGCTGGTCATCAACTACAGTCAGAGATAGAAAAACTACGACCATTTATTGAGGCCCTCTTGATTGTCACAAACTGTACACGTGCTTCTATGTAATTGTGGTTCTCTTAATTTGCACATCATAGCCCACATAGAAATTGGTGATACATTTAGAGCATATTAATATAAATGGAGGAGGAGACCTGAAACTGGATGCCATAGGCTTGGAGCTCCAGCTCCTCTAGGTCAGAATCCTGACGGCTGAGGGGACAGTATCTCAACCCACCTTTATCCTTTTTTATAGTATGAAGGCAAGTCGTGGCTCTAATAGAATATTTCCTTTATCTTTCACAGTAATACTTGGAGGTAAATATTACTCTGTTAATTGCTTCACACATTCACCTATTAAGTAAATGGTAAAGCCAGGGCTTGAATCTGGTCTGGTTTGATCCCAGACTATTTCTTTCCTATCACAAATCAACCTGCTTTTATAACTACTGATGATGACTTGATCATCCTTGGAGATGTAGGTGGTGGTCTAGCTAAAATGCAGGAGGACATTTTTGGGTTTTGAGAGACAGACTGGCGCATGGGTCAGACATCAAAGAGAGATAAAACCATGTGCTTTCACGTTTGCATCTGCAAAGATCAGTCCTAGAGGAGTCCTTCCTCAGTCCTATGAAGAAGTGTGTAGATTAAGGCAGGTTGACCATCTAAAGGTGTCACCCATCCAAAGGAGCTAGGCAGTAAGGAGCATTCCAGGTGACAGGTCACCACAGAAAGGCAACAGAGACCAGAATCAAATGAAAGTCAAAGCACCAGTGAAATCCAGGGATTCCTCATCCTTAAGGCATTAGAATCATGTTGACAATGTGTTCAAACATAGATTGACCTACACACCGAATTTCAGATCCAGTAGATCCAAGACATGCCTGATAACTTAAATTTCTAACAAGTTCCCTGGAAATGCTGATGCCATTGGTCAGGGGTCATTTGCCTTAGCAAAAAGTAAATGTGGCTGCTTTAAATGGAGGTCTATAGTCTTGCCAGGAGTAGAAAAGGAACAAATGAAAGGACAGAGGTTTCAAATTCTTTCTCTTGGGCCACTTACACTGTCCTCACAATGTACTTGGGTTAAGTTAGAAGTCATTAGAGCAACTTTGTCTAACAGCCTCTGCTGTCTCCTGTTAATGGCATCCCAGGCACTTAGACCATCTCCCAGTTCATGGTAACTAAAGAAACATGCACTGGTAAACACTTACAGCCACTAGTGTGTTGAACTTTTGATGTTTTTGCCAATAATCCAATGTTCTTCTAGTTCCATAGTTTTTTAATCCAAAGCTTGGAAATACAGTATTAATTGCCCCCCAAAAGTAATGGACCTCACCTCCATTTTCCTTCTGTCAACTGAAAAGAGAATATCGAATATTAAATCCTCTTATTTTGTTGTGGAATTATTCAAGCAGTGACATCCTTACAATGCTGTAGGACCCTGAGTGTGCTAAGGGTACCTCTCTCTTAGCCCCATTGTCTTTCCTCCTTGTATCCTGAGCACAGCTCACACAATTAACTGGGCATGGACTGGTAACCTGTAAACTATTTCAATCCCCATCTGGCTTCGTTCCCTGTGGGAGAGCTTGTCAAGGCAATCCGTCTCTAAATTTGAGTAAGCCTCTCTTCACTTACTCCTTTGGGGATGGGGGGTGGGGGGAATTGAGTTTCTTCCAGAGTGGGTTTGTTGGTTGTTTAGAAGGATGCAGGTAAGGCACAGCCAATTGCACCTTTATCCCTGAACTTTAAAGAAGCCACAGATTTCAAGAGAAAATAAATCTTTTAATCCTTCTACAGCTACTCTCCCTTTTACTAAGTAACTGGCATTTAAAAGAAACTGTTATTGAACATGCCTTCTGAGCCCTATTGTAAGTGTTAACAAGAACTTCTCCTAAGAGACAGGGGCTCCTGTCTTTCCAGAAGATAAGTCCCATTGTGAGTATTTAAGGAAAAGTCATATTTAGTCAAAATAGGCAATTATTTTTATTTCACCAGAAGCAAGCTCAAAATAATACCAAAATGCATTTATAAGCCACTAGGCAGTTTCAGGCTTTGAGTACTCCTTTTGAGGTGCTGTATGGCAGAAGGTGGTCCAGAGAGTATCCTGAAGGGGCACTCCGGCAGCACCTGCCAGTGCGCGCTAGAGCAGGTCATGAAGCTCGGAGAATGCTGGCCCCTACCATTTCCATAGCCAGGGAACTGGCACCAAGCAAAGAGCCGTATCATTAACAAAAGCGACCAAAAGATAAAAACTTAGGAGGATCCAAAAAGAAATATATGGAACCTACATTAAAAAAACAAAACCGTTTACTGAAAACTATGGATGATGGTTTTGCACAAGGATAAATATATAATATTTCTTTTTTATAAATGTTCGCTTATTTTTGAGAGACAGACAGAGCACAAGTGGGGAAGGGGCAGAGAGACAGGGAGACACAGAATCTTAAGCAGGTTCCAGTCTCTCAGCTCTGAGCACACAGCCCGATGTGGGGCTCAAACTCACAAACCATGAGATCATGACCTGAGCTGAAATCAGCGACTTAACCACCTGAACCACCTGGGTGCCCCAATATATAATATTTCCAAGTGGAAAGACTAAGAGTTAAAGTACTAACTCTTTCCTGTTTAATATTGTGATTTATCATGAGAAATGAATATATGGTCTTCCTCCGGTTCCTGGCACAGACCTCCTAAAACCCTTTGAATTTACTAACTGATAAGAGCAGTAAAAGTATGTTGTGTTCATAACAAGCCTCTTCCAGCCACTCCTGAGTTGATACTAGGGGTAACTGGAAAAGCCACCAAGTTTGGGGGCTGGATGCCAGGTGATCAGATGTTGACTCAATCAGGAAAGTGATGCAATCACAAATGACCAATGATGTAATCAACTGTGGCCATGTAATGAAGCCTCCACAAAGACCCAAAAGGATGGGATGTGGAGAGCTTTTGGGTTGGTGAACATATCATATTGGAAGAATGGCACATTCTTAGAAGTTATGGAAATTCTACCCCTTCTCCCACATACTTTGCTTATGTATCTCTTTTTTCTGGCTGTTCCTGAATTGTATAAAAATACTGCTTTTATAATAAAGCAGTAATCTGTGTTACTGAGTTTCCTGAGTTCTGTGAGCCCCTTTAGCAAATTGATGGAATCTGAGCAGGGAGTCATGGGAACCATTGATAGATAGCCAGTCAGAAGCACAGGTGACAGTCTGGACTAGTGATTGGCATCTGAATTGAAAAAGGGGTCAGTCTTTTGGACTGAGCCTTCAAGCTATGGGATCTGACATAATCTCCAGGTAAAAAGTGTCAGAATTGAGTTAAATTGTAGATTATCGACCTGGTGTCACAGATTGCTTGGTGTGGAGGGAAAAAGACCCATACATTGGATGACCAGAGTACAGAACTATTGAGAATAGAGGAGGAATGCACAGAAATGTTTTTCCAAAACAAATATATACAGCTAATAAAATTCCAATAAAAAATTCAATGATATTGTGGATGTTTTAGCCTTCTCCAGAGTCAGTAGTATAAATACAGGCACACACACACACACACACACTCATAAGAGGAGATTTATTACAGGAATAGGCTCATGTGATTATGGAGGCCAAGAAATCCCATAGTTGGCCTTGTGCAAGCTGGAAAAACCAAGAAAGTTGGTGGTATAATTTAAACTGAATTTGAAAGCCTGAGAACCAACAGACATGATGGTATAAGTCCCAGTCCAAGTCTGAAGGCTCAAGGACAAGAGGCACCAATATCCAAGGGCAGAACAAAATAGAAGTCCCAGTCTATGCAAAAAGAGCAAATTTGCCCTCCTTCCACCTTTGTTCTATTTGGGCCCTCACACATCGGTGAAGGTGAACTTCTTTATCAGTCTGCCAATTCTACTAGTCTCTTCTAGAAGCACCCTCACAGACACACTCAGAAATCATGTTTTACCAGTTCTCTGGGCATCCCTTAGCCCAGTCAAGTTGACAAAAAAAGTTAACCATTACAGGGTAGTTTATGGGAGAAAGGAATTTGATAAAGCTACACAAAAAATTAACTGAAAATTTGAAAGTGGGAATTCTGTCTTATCCTGTATCAAACTGTTAATGAAGTCACAAGAGTCAGAAACCCAGGGTGGATACAAGAAACAGCCTACAGAAAACGGAACTGTTTAGACAACTCCAAAACTGAAGCCAGTCTAAGTACATTTTTCAACAAATGGTTTTCTAAGAATGGACTATACAACAAAAATTCAAGTTCTGTCCTCATATCTCATCATCCACCAGAATTTCACTTACACAATTAAAAAGAAATAGAAGTGTGTATTTAACTGATAATGGAGAGTTTCTGAATACCAAAAAAAGTATGAAATCAACAAGAATGGTAATTTTGACTGTATGCAAATTTTAAAATGTTGGAGGTCAAAAGTCATTCCTCATTACTGTGCCATGCTGCCTAAAATTCATTCTTTGTTTTAGAGTAAGGCATTAAGAACCCAGGAGTCTTCTGTCAAAATCTAAAATCCTTAAGAGTCAGAGATGAAATGCAGAGAAGCATGTACCACATGGCAGCAGTGATTAATATAGTGAAGCACTTCTATTCTTACTGTAAAAGCAACTTTCCTGAGACCCCTCCAGTGCATTCTCCTCACCACTTTGGCCACTGACCCTTCCACAAGATTCATCCTGACCATCCCAAGAGCTGGCACCTAAAGGAGCCATGTCTGCCCCAAAAGGGCCATGAGGCTGCAGAACCCCCAGCTTTGTCCCTTCTGATCTGTGAGTGCCTATGTCAAGTCATCTATCACATGTTTAACATATTTTCCCCTGCTAAGAGGTGTGACAAATGGGTCATTATTATAGTTTGGACAGAAAATAGAGCCCTGCCATTTTGGACAGAAAATAGGGCCCTGAAAGCATAGGTGAAAAATGAGATATGCTTTGACGCATGCAGGGTAAAGCAGCAGGTCTCAGCGAGAAGGCTACTAAGAGTGGGTGAGGCATCCAGAGGGCTAGGAGGGAGTTCCCGAGCTGTAGAGGAAGCTTGCACAGAAAAGAAGAAGAGAGGAAAAATGGAATACTGAGGATTCCGCAGACTACACATCTCCAAATTCACAATTTTACCAATGACTCACCGGGTGACTGGGCCAACTCCAAGACTGCCTACTCTGGCATTTCATTCTGGGTGAAATAAAGTTGTACCAAGCCAGGAGGTACAGTCTTCCTACAGGACATGAGTGAAACAGATGAGACACAAAGTCTGGAGTCTTTGTTGGTTAGCACAGCCCCTCTGGTTTGTGTAGGAGAGGGAGTTTGGCAGGCAGCAGGTGCATGAGGACCAGGGATGCCAAATGTGTGCCTGCTCTGCACAGGCAGACCTGCCCCTGGAAAACTGTCTCACCCAAAGTGGTACAAGCACACCACCATTGAGAAACATTGAGAAGGAAATCCAATGCCATTTTGCCTTTATAAATCTTGATGGCTACGGTTTGGCATTTCTTTCATGGGGGGGTGGGGAAGAGGAAGAGCATTTCTTCAATACAGAACAAAAGAGTTTGAAAGGTTTTTTTTTTTTAAGCCAGGGTTTTTTTTCTTTTTTACTTTCTTTGATGTTAAAAGAAAAAGATTCTAATAATGACATTTTGTACCAAGAGTCATTAGACCAAAGTATCTGCCTGAAGCAAAATTTTATGGCCAAGTTATGAGCCTGCAAACAGAACCTTAACTATTGTGATAGGAGCTGACTGTAGTAATAAAAGCGAATTTGTTAAATAAAATATGTTTATAATTCACTGGGCTCAATCAGGTAGGTGGGAAGAAACCTCCTGTGAGTCATTACAATTTTGCAAAATAGTCAAAAGAACAGTTTGCTGGTAGGCAGGTAGAGGAGTGCATGCCCTATTGTCATTATTACAGTGTGCGATTTCATTTATTCATGGGGTGCCAGGGATGCGTGGCCCTTTTGAGCTGCTGAAACATAGTGGACAAAAGCCAGAAAATGAAATGAAATCCTGGCCTTAAAGAGACTGCAATTGAAATGTGTAAGCAAGTTCAGTTTGCCTGATGACAAAAAGCACAGAAAGAGCATTAATGCAAGAGGCTTTTGCAGATCCTGGTGGGTTTTAGCACTGATTTTGAAAGAGGGTAGGAAGGACAGGATATAGATTCATTTGGAAGTTATTGTGGCCGGCCAAAGCAAAGGGAAAGAAAACAAGGCCGAGCCAAAAAGTAAGAATCTCACTGAGGCACAAAGACTAGAACCAAACAAAAGAAGGAACAAGGCTTAATACTGCAGAGGATAGAATTCAGAAGTTCTTTTTCTAGAGGAAAAAAAATAGCTTGGCTAGTCTGTAAAGGAAGAAAAGCCACACTCTAGCTTTTCCCACAGATGGATGACCTATGTAATCGCCGTCAATAAGTAAGATGAGGATCAAACACAGGTTGCAAGGATATAGAAAAGAGAATCAGAGCTTAGGAAAGGTTGTGTCTTCATACCAGCCCAGGTATTTCTGGTTGCAGTATGTTTAATAGCAAAACAGCTTTAAAATGAGAATTAGAGGCTGAATTGTATCCCCTCCTCAAGTCCATATATTGAAGCAGTAATACCCAGTACCCCAGAATGTGACTGTATTTGGAGATAGTACCTCTAAAGAAGTGAGCAGGTTAAAATGAGGCCTCTAGATGGGCCTTACTGCATTCTGACTGGTGTCCTCATGAGAAGAGGAGATTGGGACTCCAGAGATGTGCGCATACAGTGGAAAGACGGCGCAAAGAAAGTGAGAAGGCAGCCGTCTGCAAGTCAAGGAAAGAAGCCTCACCAGAAACCATACCTGCTGACACACTGACTTCAGACTTCCAGTCTCCAGAACTGTGACAAAATAAATTTCTGTTTCAGCTGCCAAGTTGATGTGTGTTATGGCAGCCCTAGCAAACTAATACAAACAGAGGATGGGAGAGAGGGCAAGAGAAAGAGAATAGAAGAACATGTTAAACATCAAGAAGAAGGAGAGGAAGAAGCAGCAGCAGCATTCATTGAAAACCTGATTGATAGTAGGACCTGAAAATGACATAGAAATGCATCTCTCTGACCTTAGAAATACGTACCCATTTTATAGAAGAGAGAACAGAAAGCCCGTGAGAATAAAATTACTGTGCAATGTCCCAGTCAGTCGTTTCTCCCCCTAATGTTGCAATTCAGGTCTCCTAGCATTGACTTCGGGCCCTCTTTCTCCACCATAGCCCTCAGGGCCTTAATGTGGGCAGGCTTGAAAGGCTCCCTCCAGGCTGGGGCTCTTCCACCCAGGCTCCTGCTATGATCAAGATAGTCTTCCCAAAACCCAAATGTCTTGTAATTCTCTCACTTACAACCTCAGTAGCCATCCTTTGTCCTTAGGTTCAAGTTTGAACTTCTCCACAGGTCTTATTATCTCCATGAAGGTCATCATTTCAGGTCCTCAAGCAGAGCTGTGCTCTCTCTCTCTCATCCAGACCTCTTCATGGTGCCCTCTTACTGTCCAGAGCTTTCTCCACCTGCCCTTGCTCTTTGCATAGTAAGTTCTTCTTTGTTTTTCAGGTCTATAGGTCTTCTCTAGAGATTACTTCTTCCAAAAGCCCAAATTCTGGGTTAGCTGGGGGGTTTTTTCTAAATTCTCCCATATTTCTCCCATTCCAGTGCTCATCGTATAATATTGTAATTGAGACTCACATGGGCCTTAAAGTGGATAAGAGCAAACACCAGGATTGTCTCATACCTAATAAATATAAGGTGAGGGAATTATGTTTCAGAGATGTTTCATCTGCTATTATATATGTTTTAGAGAGGTATCATTTGCACTGCTTTGGATTTCAGCAGACATTTGTTAATCTGACTAGCCCATTGTTCCATGTAGATGCTTAATAAATATTAGCTGAATAAGTGAAAAACCAGGTTATTACAATATGTGCTATCAGAAAAACCAGGTTATTACAATATGTGCTATCAGAAAAACTATGTGCTTTATCAGTAATTTCTTCATCTGACCCATTTTACTCATCCTCACCCGAGGAAATTGTGAGACCACAGAGCACAGGATAGACGTGTTCCTGGAGGTCATATAGGAAATGGTACTGCTTGGAAGAGGATCGAAAGCCTTGAAGAAGAGGTAGAAGAATTTTGGAAAGGCTCTGGAATGGGTATTTCTAGGACTAGTCCAGCTCTGGCCCTGCCAGAGCAAGCCAACAGTATCTCCAGGGAGCTCAGGGAGGAGGGCAGAGGTAGGCTTTTTCTCTAACAGTCTTCAAATCTAGCCAAAGAGCCCTGCACTCTTAGAGATTGGATGACTTGCCCAAGGTCTAGAGGCCAGCCAGGTGGGAGAGTAGGGGTAGGATTGGAACCCAGGAAGTGTGGCTCCAGAGTCCATGCTACTAGCCAGTACACTTCATAGTAAGATGAATTTCCTGAATTCTTCCACTGATGAGACATGGTGGTTCAGGGTTCTCGACCCAGACTTCCTCCCTGGAGGGGTTGAGTTGTTGCTCTGCTTCTTGCACATTTGACGTGTTGGAGAGACCCAGCAGGCCCTTTCAGACGGAAAGATTTTTGTCTCTGCAGGTCCAGATTCCTACCAGTGCAATGTCACCAGTCAGAAGGGGCAGGTGGCAAATTTAAGTAATTAGTGAAAATCAAGACTCACAGTCTTGAGAATAATTAATGTTGTCTGCTAATCTCTTTTCTCTGGGGGAACCTTTGCATATTGCTTAAAAGAAAATGCCATCAATGCCTCACTATTTCCAGAACCTCGCTGTGAATAGCAGCACTTCCAGAGCCCTGCAGAAGCATCATTTAAAGGGTCTTTACCTCAATTACCAGCCAAGCCCATACATTTCCCCGAAGATCTGATACCACACAGGTCCCTGTAATGGCAGAACTGCCAGGAATGGTCAGATAGGTGGTTACAAGGTGTCACAGAGCCTCCTGTGCCTCCTTGCCGGAGGGCACCTAAAGAGTAGTCATTGGAGCCCCACAGAAGAGTACAGAAGCTTTGAGGAGTTACTAGAAGCTTCACAGGAATGATATTGCATGGCATACAGGGAAGGATGAGCATATTCACAGGTGAAGAGGAGCAGAGACTGCAGACAGAGAAAACAACAAGAACAAAGGAAAAGAGGTGAAAATGAAGGAAACAAACAAGGAAGAGACCATTGTGTTGGGTTTTATAAAATGAAAGAGGAAAAAGTACTGCAAACGGAGACTAGAGCTACTTTGTAGTGAACTTTGACATCAGCCAAAGAAATGAGTTTGATCTGGAAGATACTAGAGCATCACTGAAAGTTCTTGAGGAAAGGGGTGCCTGGGTGGCTCAGTCAGTTAAGCGTCCAACTTCAACTTAGGTTATGATCTCACAGTTGAAGCCCCACATTGGCCTCCGGGCTGGCAGTTTGGAGTCTGGAGCCTTCTTTGGATTCTGTGTCTCCCTCTCTATCTGTCCCTCCCCTGCTTGTTCTCTGTCTCTCCCTCTCCCTTTCCTCCTCCCCCTCCCTCTTTCTATCTCTCTCCTTCTCTCTTTCCCTCTCTCTCTTCTTCTCCCTCTCTCTCTCTCCCTCTCTCTCTCTTTCTCCTCCTCTGTCTCTCACCAAAAAAAAAAAAAAAACATTTTAAAGAATATTTTAAAAAGAAGGCATTTGAGGAAAGACATGCCATGAGTATCTTAGAACTGGGAGGAATTTCTCTTAAGGGAACTGAGAAGACAGAGGACTTAGCCAAGGGATACCTAGAATTAGAAGCCAGGTCTCTTGACCCACAGTCCAAGGCTCTGATTACCCCCTCTTGGCCAGTCCATTAATTATGTCTGATTACATGGCACCTAAGTGGAATTGGCCATAGTCGCTTTCTATTTGTTGCTTTTTGTTTATCATAGTCCCATCCCCACCTCATAAATGAGGTATGCTCACATAGTTAAGAAGCAATTAGAAAACTACAATGTCTTTGTTGCTTAGCATGTCCCAAGTCCAGAGTTAAATGTCTTCTATACATTTTCTCATTTGATCCTCAACATATCCCTATTATCCACATAATAATTGGTCAGTTACTCTGAAAAGATTTCAAAATCACAGAGATGAGATCAACAAGATATGAAATTACCCTAAATGTTTGTTGATGGTTGACTAGATGAGGAAAATGTGTATATATAAAAACATACATACACTGGAATATTACTCAGCCCTTAAAAGAGTATTCTGCCATTAGCAACAACATAGATGAAACAGGAGCACCTGATGCTAAGTGAAATAAGTCAGAAATAGACAGACAAATACTGCATGATCTCACATGTAGAATATGAAAAAGTCCAACTCATAGAGGTAGAGGGTAGAATGGTAGTTGCCAGGCTGGGGGATGGGGACTATGGAAAGATGTTGGTCAAGAAGTAGAAAGTTTCAGTTATGCAGTATAAGTAGTTCCTGGATGCCTGATGCACAACATGGTGACTATAGTTAAGTAATACTGTATTATTAATGTGAAATTTGCTATAAGAGTAGATTTCAAGTGATTTTACCACAAAAAAAGGCAACTGTGTGATGATGGATAATTAGCTTGATTATAGCAATCATTTTACAATCTTTATGCATAGAACATGTTGTATCCCTTAAGTACTATATATACAATTTTTATTTGTTGATTATACCTCAGTAAAGCTGGGAAAGATAGTAGATACTGATGAGGGGGAAAAAAGGAAGTGAGACTAGAATTCCACTGTTGTTTTCCTTTCTCTAAAGAGCAAGATCCCTCCACTATGCCTATAGCACAGGGTGATGTCCAGGGTCCCTTGAAGATCCCTGAAATCAAAGTAGGTGGACATAATTCCGCTTTTGCCATGACTGAATGTAAGTTGTCCCCATCCTGACATTGTTCTGACCACCGTGGCCATGACAGAGTATTGATCCACACTGCCTGGTTCACTTCCTTACAGTGTCTCTGCAGGCACCACCCTGGTGGTAGGTGATCCTTATTCTGATAGGCACAAAGCAGCAAGCTCTTGTGCTATGGCCAGATACGGTTCACCTCCTCAACCTCTGGGCAGAGAGAAATCATATGTATATCGTAACCTGATAGAAATCAGCCCCCACTTGCTGGGCCAAACAATATTTGAGAGGGGTGGGCAAGAGACACAGAGAGAATGAGATTCCCTTTTACCATTCTATTCAAGGTCATATATCCTAATATGAGACTGAGACAAGAGGTAGAAAATTGCCCTCCTTGGCCGTCTGAGTCCTGGGGTGCATTTCATAGTGACAGCATATCACCACATGGAGTTAATTCTAGCATTTAAACATATCTTTTTTTCATAAAATATAACCCTTCAATTCAAACCAGCTTCAACCCATGCTGAACAAGAAGAAAGCAGTGGGTTGTTCAGCGCTGGAAGAAAAAGGGGTATGTTTTATACATGGCCAATGTAGTACCTTCCTGAAGAGTTTTCAAGGGTAATTTGCACTACAGGACACATTTTCTTTGCATTCTACCTTTAAAACCTAACCTCCAGTAAGATGTAAGTCCACTCTATGTTCAACTATTATGGAGAACTCCCTTTTGCTTCTTTGATCACTTTTTACTCTTCAAGTCCAAAGCCACAAGGTGTGTGTGATGGTAAAAAAAAAAAAAAAAAAAAAAAAAATCCTCAGAGTTGATGAAAGGATTGGCTGGGGCTCAGAATACATGACTTTTTTTTTTTTTTATGGAACCCATCTAGTACCATTCTTGAGTCATTCTACCAGCATTTTTCTGAGCACTTACTTATGAGCCAGATTCTTTACTAGAAACAAGGTACAAGAGTTGTGCCCTAATTAGTGACCTGGTAGGTTTTATTGTAGAAGAAAGCAAGGAGTACGTGGTTTTCTCTGTATTATATAATATGTGCCATGGGCTACATTAGCATTTTGTTCTCATTCTGAAGTTAAATTCACTTTGATCTTCAGTACATGAAAGCATTAGTAATATTACTCCAATATTACTTCAGTAGCAAAAAGGAACAAAAACTCTTGCATAGTTTATATGCTCACTTGTTACGGGCTGAATGTTTGTATTCCCCTCCAAATTTATACATGGAAGTCCTAACCTCCAGTCCTGTCTCTCCAGTTTTGCCATCTTTTTTTGTAACTTTTCACCCCTAAAAAAGAAAAGAGACATAGTACTCTCCAAGTCAAAAAGCATTGAGAGCTTGTCTTTGTTTACTAAAATCCTTGTGTGAATTCCTCTGGCCAGCCCTCTGTAACATATTCTCAACCTCCGTTGCTTGCCTTATGCTGAATGCTCCCCTAGCTTCACACTGAAGACTTGGGGCTCTCTGAGCATCACCATGCTCCCGTTTTCCTACCTCCATACCTCTGCTCCCTGTGTCCTTCCTTCCGCCTATATTCGCCATAATCCTATATTCACTATCAAGGCTCATCTCAATAGCCATGAACCAGTCTCTGATCTTACCAACCATATGTCTCTTTTCCATCCTTTGAATTTCATTTGAACATCACTTTTGTAATTTCTCTAACTTCACCCTCCATTTAGTTACATTTGTAGTGTCTTAGACCTTCTGCTAGATTGTGAGTTCTTTAAAAAAATGAGGGTGCTGCTTGGTAAATATGGCCTCTTCAGAAAAACACCACATTGACACATGGTGCTCTGCCACCAGTAGACAATTTAAGAGTCCTGGAATAAGGTTATGCTTTTCTGAATCATTTGAAAGTAATTTCCAACCATATCATTCTGTTTTGACTATTTGGAGCATCAGTCATTCCCTGTATACATAATACAGGTATCTAATTGTGTGCTAGAAAATCTAAATCAGAATAGCCAAAGTTAAAACCCAGAATATTCTATTTAGGGACCCTCGGTGGCTCAGTCAGTTAAGCATCCAACTTCAGCTCAGGTCATGATCTCGCAGTTCATGGGTTCGAGCTCTATGTCAGAGTCAGTCTGAAGCCTGAGTCCATTTAAACATCCAGAGTCCCATAGTCTACTAGAACATTGAAAAATCTGATGACCCTGGACATCCCCTCACAGTGACCATTGGAAAAAAGCAGATTTGCAGCTGCCCTTTGCGCAGGTGCCATGCTTGTGCTAGTCCTCCACAGTCACTGTGTAACCCACCAGTTTCCCTGGTTGTTTGGATTTGCATGTCCTGGTCTAAATCATGTGTGGCTTTTGCCATTTGAAAGAACTTAGTGTTGGATGTTGCACAGAACAAAAACGCTCCACTTAAAGCTTTGCAAGTCATTTTTTAAAAATGCACTCTTCTGAATACTAACACTTAGAATCCTGAATGATTTCTTGATGTACTTCTTCTTTCTGGAAAAGTGTCTCCAAGTACCTTTATAAATTGTAAATCGACAACACACAAAAGCAGCATGAAAGTCACTTCAATGAATATAAAAATAAAACAAAATTGTAACATGTGGAAATGTCAAACCCTCATTAAAATACTGGAAATGTCATTTAATAAAAGAAGCTTGGAGATTCACATTGTTAAACTGAGATATTGAGGAAACTTATGCACATATTTTTAACACATAATCAAGAGAAAGAACTGAACTGGGAACCGTAAGGAAAATAATTTTGCCATATGTGCCCCCAAAATGTAGTAAATAAACAATGAGCAGAGATATGTTTTTACTCTTTGAATACAACATCAGGTCCCCAGAGCTGTGCGACAAGTCAACGGTGTGTATTGCATTGAGAAAAAGAACTCACTTGATTAAGCATCAGCAACAAAATCCTCTACAGATGTCTTCTCTAATAGAAATCACCTTCACTGCTAATTTGAAATTTGGAGCAATAGGCTTTTATTAAACTACTTACAAATAGCTTTTTATACGTCAGAATATATAATCATAAATCAAGCCGAGACTATTGCATTAGCCTCAAATAGACTCAGTCAGAGAACCGCAGTGGAGGTTTTTTAATGCCCTTCCTTCCAGTTTTACCCATAACACCTTGCAACGCAACTTAATTTTGATATTGAGTCCTTCATAAAAGTTCTATCTTTACTAACACAGATAACACTGTTACAAAATTTAAATGAAAAACAGAACATGGCAAGGAGAAAAAAATTAACAGAGATAGTCAAGGGACTCCAGATACATCTTCGAGTGAAAATAGAAGATATGTGGAAAGTCAGTAACGAAGTGAAACAGAAAAGCAGGCTCCTATGTTTAAGCTCCATGGCAAGTGAATTCTCACCAGCTGTGGCCTACTGTTTTGAATAAACAGAACAGAGATCATGGAAGAAGTCTGCCATAGCCTGAGGGAGTAGCAGGAAAGTATTTAAAACAAAATGGGCATTATAATTGGATTTTGCAATGATCTTTGAGTGCATTTCGAACCAGACAGTGTGTCTTAATGGCCAAGAGCATAGCTTTGGAGTTGGATTTCCTGGTGAGAGAGGGCAAGTTACTCTCTGTCCTTCTGTTTCCTTGGAAATAACAGTGCCCGGGTCATGGAACTACTTTTGGTTAAAGGATCTAATGCACCCAGCATACTTAGGACAGCTCTTGTTACTTCAGCATCCTTAGTGTTAGCACCAAGGTAGATCCATACGTTGAAAAATCTAAATAGGTATTAAGCTTCGAAACAAGTGTACTCAGTCTGTTGACTTATTCCCTTTGAAGAGGATCAGTACAGGGGCACCTGGGTGGCTCAGTCGGTTAAGCATCTGACTTCGGCTCAGGTCGTGATCTTGGGACTTGTGAATTCTACCCATGTCAGGCTGTGTGCTGACAGCTTAGAGCTAGGAGCCCGCAGCCTGCTTCAGATTCTGTGTCTCCCCATTTCTCAGTGCCCCTCCCCTGCTCATGCTCTGTCTCTGTCTCAAAAATAAACACTTAAAAAAAAGTAACATACATTGAAACAAGTCATAAAATAAAAATTCAACATTTTGGATCAAGAAAATAAAAATATCTTTAAAGCACAAAAAACAGAGGCGCCTGTGTGGCTCCATCAGTTAAGCTCCAATTTCAGTTCAGGTCATGATCTCATGATTCATGGGCTCAAGCCCCATGTCAGGCTCTGTGCTGACAGCCCAGAGCCTAGAGCCTGCTTTGGATTCTGTGTCTCCCCCCATCTCTCTGCCTCTCTCCTGCTCATGCTCTCTCTCTCTCTCAAAAATAAACAAACATTAAAAAACAACAACCCAAGGAACCACTTTAAGTAATAAGTAAATAGATCTAGAACTATTGGACCTGAATAAAATCAAAATATCAAGGTGTTTTCCAAACTAAAAATGGAACAGTCTTTTAAGTAGGCTCAGTCCCTGGGAGAGATCATAAAAATAAGGCAAATAACTGTGCACACAAAGTCAAACGATGAATTTGTTATTTTTTTTTTTTCAAAGCCAAAAAGCAAGGGTCGTTTATTGCAGGTTCGAACCCGGGCCTCTGCTCACTCCAAGCTGGTGGAACAGAGGGAGCCAGAGAGCCCCGAACAAAGGTGGGGTAGGACTTTTATGAGTTTGAGAAGGGGGAGTTACAGGAAATTGTGACATAGGTACAGTGATCCAATTATTATTATACAATATTATTGAAGACAAACTGTGAGTCTAGTTTTGTTGTTCGTCATTTCCACATTTGGAGGTGTTGTGTTTAGTTTCCATGATGTGGCTTTTCCATTCAGCCCTTGCCCCAGCCATGCTTATTTGGGGATGTATTTACCCTTCGTTCACAATGGATTTGGTGGCAGTGGGTCACAGGTGGTGCTGCAGAGTAACTGTGTTCCAAGGAAATGGATCTGACTCAAAGGCCAAAGCAATTCTGAGAAACCATTTAAAGACCTTGTGTGGAGAAGAGGCCAGACTTGTCAAGCAGACAACAGTGGTCTCTGATAACAAGAAACAAGGAAACCAGCCAAATCTAACACCTAGCTGGAGGACAAAGATTGGGAGCTGCTATGAGTACAAGTGAGGAGAACAGACAAGAAGCAAAAAGGAAGCAAAACAAGTATCCAAGGTTCCAGGAATCTATCAAGAAACCAGGCTATCCAGGACAGAACTGGCACATAGGAGGAGGCCCATAGATGAATGAACAAATTAATGACTGAGTAAATGAGTGAAAGAAGGGATCATGGAAAAGCAAGCAATAGGACAAATAGAGCTGTGGGTGAGGAGAGGGGCCCTTGATAACACATGAAAGTGGCAAGGAGCCTCCTTTAAGACCAGAGAGGTGATCAAGTATGGCTAGCCTGGGAAATGCCAGTGTGAGTTACACAGTGCTTCGTGCTTGCTTCAGTAAGGAGAAATGAGGGGGGAAACCACATTGTCGCTGATAACCTACATCTCCTCAACCTGAACAGCTTCTTTCCTTTGCCAGCTGCCCTTTTCTTCATAGGTCTCTGAGCAGCCCTTTGCAATGCCAGCTCCCACGGTTCCAGCTAGGTCTCATGGGAGCTGCACAGCACTCCTGCACTGTTTGTTATTCTCCAGGGGCAAAATTCTCTGGAGTCTACCTTATTCCATTCCATTCTTGGCCTTGTTTAGGACAAAGGAGGGAGAGAAGGAGGAGGAGAAAAAAGAATAGTATTTTTTTTTTTACAGATTTAAGTAGAGCTTTTATTGAGGAACAAAAACCCCAATAAAAGAGAGAATGCTATTCCTTCATATCTCAGTCTTCATCGATATTCCTTACCCAGGATTTCCTCAGAATGGGGACAGGGGATCAATGGTGCTGCGAGATCTCTCCTTAGGAAAGAGCCCCTCATAACTTTTGATAGAAATTGCCTTTGGCCACAGGGCCACACCCCCTCCCAGAGAGCAGCCCACAGCCAATGACTGGATGATGCAGAGATACAAAGATCATCTCGGTCTCAGTGGAGCTGCAGGTGCAGTGCGAACCCTCTATCACTCCTGACTTGCTTGCTTCCCTGCAGGAGGCACACAACTGTCTGCCTCAGAGTCTGTTTCCAGAGAGCCCAATCTAAGACATGACGTACCATGTTTAGGGACACAGGTCATAGAAATTCCAATTAGGAGATCAAATAGACCTCCCATCTATGCTGCCACCAGCCATTGACCAGATAGTCATGATGTCTGGGGATGGTTAGCCTACGGGAAGGCTTCTAAGCAGCAGAATTACATTTGGAAATAGAGCTCCTTCCCCTTGAGAAAGATAACAAAAGAAAGGAAGCTATCACAACAAGAGCACAACTGCTACCTAGAAATAGTTTATGATTTCTCACATTGCTATGTAATTGGGATGTTCTCTCATTAAATATACAATAACATACAATCCCTTATTGAATCCGAACAATTTCAGTAATGTTATAACCCTCAAAAACTCAGCATGAGTAGTTTATGTAAAGCAGCAGATAGATGGATTTAGTGACTGGCTTGGGGTTTGATAAAACTGTATGGTGGTATTTTGATGATTGTGTCCAGGAATAATTGTTTCATTCATATTGAATACCAGGAAGGCCTTAGGAATGAAATAATTTATACTGAATTAAGTTAAATAATCTAGCCAACAAACCTAATGAATCATGAACTGCATTTTGATTGGTGGAAAAGAGACATTAGCCTCCAGAGAGTAGCTGTTTTCTCTACATAACCATCCAGGCATGCTACAGATAAATTTGCAAGTTGGCCAATATAGTTGCAAAAGATGAACTGACTGTACAAGATAGATACTGAATTCCCCAGAGTCTGAGCTGACCAGTGCTGACTTGCCGGTGAATACTAAAAAATTATTACAGAAACAATTTAAAGTTAACCCTCAAATTTATGAAATCAATTTCAGTTATGCAGCTGGAGAAATTAACTATGTTGTTCATTGTAAGATTGCTAATTACTGTTAGGGAGAAGTGTGCCTTTAAAGAGATATACTTAAAGTAGAAACGTTAGATTGGCTTTGGTCAAAATATTAAGCACCTCTAACAATAAAAAGAACATATCAGAATGAGAGTAGGTCAATTTCTATGAAATATATATAAAATTACCTTTTGTTTGCTGTAGCCATTTTGAATAGTAAGCACAGAATATTATTTATCTCTGAGGATCTTGAAGAACATCCCATAAAAGCTAAAGAATGAAGAAGATAACTAGATGCTTGACATGTTTTCAATAAACACAATTAATATAGGAATTTACATGAGCTCTGCATGATGCCTAGGTGGGAATGTCATTATGTTATAAGTTGGACTTTACAGAGTGTGTCCTCCTGAATCTTTTGATTTCTCTAGGGAGGCTGTTTTCTTTTTTTCTCTTTTTTTTTCATTTATTTATTTTTGAGTGACAGAGAGAGACAGAGCATGAACAGGGGAGGAGCAGAGAGAGAAAGAGACACAGAATCTGAAGCAGGCTCCTAGCTCTGAGCCAGCAGTCCGTACAGAACCCGACATGGGGCTCGAACCCACGAACTGTGAGATCATGACCTGAGCCAACATCGGACGCTCAACCCACTGAGCCACCCAGGTGCCCCAGAGGCTGTTTTCTTGAAGTAAAATAGCCACAGTATCAAAAGTCCTGCTGAATCTGGAGCTAAGAGGCCCAGGAGGATGATTTCCTTGGCAGCATCACCAGGACTCTTAGAGAAGAGCTATCTCTTCTGTTGAGTTGTTTTTTCTAGAGAGTTGAAATCATGATTAAAACAACCAAACATATGACTTGCTAACTACCATTTTTATTAAAGGAATCCATAACTTGAACACAATTTTAAGACATAAGAAGACCTGCACGTCTGTCTAAGTAATTAGAAGTCACTAGATTTTTTTTTTAACACTGGATAGAACATAACTTTGCAAGATTTTCAGTTTTATGATTTTTTCCCCAAGCATTCTTACAGACTATATATACTTCAGGTTTATAGATCATCTCTTTTTACCTGTGGTTGTTTTTCTTTCCTTTCTTTAATAGAGGCTTTATTTACCTCTCTACCACATATCCATAGAAAGGGTCTAATCACTTTTCCAGATGTCTGACCTAAAGCCCCTGCTGTTTCATCTTTTTTTTTAATAATAGTTTATTGTCAAATTGGTTTCCATATAGTACCCAGTGCTTCTCCCCGCAAGTGACCCCCACCATGACCATCACCCCCTCCCTCCCTCCCCCTCCCTTTCCAGTCCATGGTTCGTTTCAGTATTCAGTAGTCTCCCTTGATCTGTGTCCCTCACTCTTACCCACTCTCTTTCCCCCTTCCTCTTCCCATGGTCCCCTGCCAGGTCTCTCCTGTTAGACCTATGAATGCAAACATATGGTATCTGTCCTTCTCTGCCTGACTTATTTCACTTAGTATGACACCCTCAAGGTCCATCCACTTTGCTACAAATGGCCATATTTCATTCTTTCTCATTGCCATGTAGTACTCCATTGTATATATATACCACATCTTCTTGACCCATTCATCAGTTGATGGACATTTAGGCTCTTTCCATGATTTGGCTATTGTAGAAAGTTCCGCTATGAACATTGGGGTACATGTATCTACATCTGGGGAGGAGCCTGGGTGACTCAGTCAGTTAAGCATCTGACTTCGGCTCAGGTCATGGTTAGTGGGTTCAATCCCAGTGTTGGGCTCTGTGCTGACAGCTCGGAGCCTGGAACCTGCTTCAGATTCCATGTCCCCCTCTCTCTTTGCCCCTCCCCCGCTCACACTCTGTGTCTCTCTCGCTCAAAAATAAGTTAAAAAAATGAAAAAAGAAAATTCAAAACAAAAGAATGTCTACATCTGGGTTTTCAGGATGCATTCTTCTTTTTTTTTTTTTTCTTTTTTTTTTTTC
>NC_043705.1:43253356-43386769 GCF_006229205.1 Suricata suricatta
TGCCAATACCATACTGTCTTAATGATGACAGCTTTGTAGTAGAGGCTAAAGTCTGGGATTGTGATGCCTCCTGTTTTGGTTTTCTTCTTCAATATAACTTTGGCTAAACGGGGTCTTTTGTGGTTCCATATGAATTTGAGGAGGATGCATTCTTCTTATCTCATAGAGTGGACACATGTATCAGAAGTTGGGTATAGATTTCCACAGAGGAATAATACTGAAGATGTTCCTGAAAATCAAACTTAAGAAACAAGAAAAGGGGGGCACCTGGGTGGCTCATTGGGTTAAAGTGTCCAACTCTTCATTTTGGCTCATGTCATGATCTGACATTTTATGAGTTCGAGGCCCACGGCAGGCTACACACATCAGTGCAGAGCCTGCTTGGATTCTTCCTTCTGTCCCTCCCCTGCTTGTGATCTCTCTCCCAAAATAAATAAACTTTAAAAAAAGAAATCAGAAAAGCATTTAACATTATTTACTTAGAAATGCATTTTAATAAGTATTAGTAAAATTACAAATGAAGATATTGCGTAGTATAGAACCAGAAACTGTTGTAACAGTGTTAACATGGGAGAGAGAGAGAGAGAAAGAGAGAGAGAGCGAGAGAGAGAAACAAACAAACTTTGTCTGGCAGGAATGCAACAAGAAAAAAAATACTTAGTAATAGTTGCTTTGAACAGCTTTCTCCACACATTCTGGCATCTTTTTAGACAATGTTCAAGGGGGTGATGATCTTGTCATTTGATACTACTAATGGTAGTATAGTGGTTACCACAATAAAAAAGCAGTGTCTTTGTTCAGGTGTAACCTCCACACACTCACTAGCTTTGTGACTTTGGGGAAGTTTTCTCAAGGCATTTCATTCACCTGTCTTCATGACCCCAACACAATGTGAGTAGCCTTATTTACTTATTGCTTTGCTTTATTATCTCTCTTGACTAAAATCCTTGATGGCAGAAATTGTGTCTTTCCTGTCTCCAACTCTCTCCCAAATACCTAGAATGCATATAGCAGTTACTGAAATATTTCATGAGCCTCAGCATCTACATCTGTGAAAGGGGAGTAATACCACCTCCTACCTAAGAGGAATGAGCTAGCGTACAAAGATGAGATAACATAGAGCAAAGCCCAGCACCTGACTATTATTAAGCAAATGTACAACATTTTCTTCCCTATCTTTCTCCCCATTGCAAACCAGGTTATGTTTATAGTAGTGATCCTCAACCATAATATATCCTTTTTATAATAAATATTTTATAATGTCCTTTGTACTACCCTAAAGTGAAAGTTGAAGATACACACCCTACTTGTCAATATAATTTAAAAGATCTTGTTACATAAAGAAAAAATTTTAAAGTGATATGTGAAAAGGAAACTCATCTGTTTTAACATTTAAATGTTCAGATTTGACTATACTAAAAGACCAAAAAGTCCACAAATTTCCAATATGCTCCCTGAACTGAGTACCATATCCAAGGATACCTGTTGACTTGTCCTTTGCTGATGAAAAGTCATTAAAATTAAAGCTAAACAAGGTGGAAGAAAGGACATGAGAACCAGAAAATTACATCAGAAAAAAATAAGATCCCCGGGGAGGGTATACCCTTCCACCACTGAGCAAGTTATTCTGAAGCCCAGGGACCAGCAGGAGAGGCCCTGAGTTTTCACATGCTGCCTGGGATGTCTACACAATTATCTCTTATCAAACCTAACACTGGAAAATGCACTCATGTACTTACCAACACGCAAAATGGTAGAGATACAAGGAAACCTACAGATCATTGAGTTCAACCTCTTTGTTTTATGGAGTTTGTTTTATGGAAACGGAGTCCAATGAGCAATAGTGAGAAGCCTTTCTTCCTGTTCACCAGATCACATCTTAGTATAATGAATGATGAATCCACTTGAATCAGGGATACTGTATGTCTTGTGTCATGCTGCTATAGCCGAATGCCACAGATTGCGGGTCTGGAGCCTTGAAGTCTGAGATTGTGATGTCACCATGACCAGGTTCTGTGAAGGACCCTTTTCTAATTGTATCCTCCAGTGGTAGAAGGGGTGTCTTTTGTAGGGGCCTTAATCCTGTTCATGAGGGCTCCTGCCTCATAACCTAGACCAGTGGTTAACAGTTGGAACCTGAGGAATATTGAAGGTTTGATCATTCCAGCAAACTGGAAATTTCTCTAACCACGCACTTCTGTTTGTCCTTTTGGAAGATGTTTTAAAAAACTACCTTCTTCTTAGTCTTGAGTAAACTGTTTTTCATGTGATTTGTGGCAGGTGGATCTCATGTTTTCAAGTTTGGTGTCAATTTTTAAAATATCTTATATAAGTCTAATTACATGAAACAGAAGTTGGTGTTTTGAGTTTTTACTTTGCTTTTCTGTTTTGAGTGTCATTGCAACTACTGTATTGTAAATGATGGAAAATAATTGCATATGTTAAAAAAATATGAAACTTTATAAAGTAAAAAAAAATAAAAATAAAATTTTTAAATTAAAAAAAATAAAATTAAATTAAAATAAAATATCTTAGATGGGCCTTCTCAATCACTGTGGGCTAACAAATGTGCTGGATTTCCCCCTAAAACATCAAGTCAGTAAATTTGCCCTGCTTGCTTCTGTGGCCTTCCCAGTGTTGTAGTTCCAGCATCAGGGTTAGGTCAAACAGAACTGAGATTGAACTATAGCTTCTCCATTTATTACTTGGACGACTGTAGGAAAATATTTATCTCTATAAAGTCTCAGGGTTTTTTCATGTTAAATGGGAGTTTTGATTTCTACTTATTGAGTTATTGGAAAGATTTAGGTGAATTATTCATACTTAATAAATGTTTGCGAACATTTAAGGCTCTTCAAGCCTTTATGAATCAACACTTTTTAAGGCTTTATTGTCGATTATATAGATGTCTGAGGTCGGGAGGAAAGGGTTTTATGTTTGTGTAATGTGGTCATTTAGTGGTATTCCCCCTTCCTAAAACCACTTCGTTTCCCTTTTATAGGACTGCCTCTTTGGTATTGGATGGGGGCATTGGTGGGGCGGTAAATCCAGGTGCCCATTTCCCCTTAGAATCTAGAATCTGAAGAGTCCAGATCCTGCCTCTCCCTGGCCCATACAGCTCATGCCT
This sequence comes from Suricata suricatta, assembly GCF_006229205.1. Lineage (NCBI taxonomy): Eukaryota > Metazoa > Chordata > Mammalia > Carnivora > Herpestidae > Suricata > Suricata suricatta. Next base: position 43,256,484 of record NC_043705.1, read on the forward strand.
GGGCTGGTGAGTTTTCACATGGCCAAGCAAATATTCTCCTGGAAAAGGTGAATTTTGAGCATGGGTGAAAGAAATGGTTGAACTTAACCTATTTCTTGTGGTAACAGAGTTCCTCCTGCTGTACCTAAAACTATGGGCTTCTCATTTATATCCTAGGAAAAGGTATTGAACCCACATCATAGAAAAAACAAACAAATAAAGATGTGTTTCTGATTAGCTCCATTTCTGGGGCCTGGGAAGACCTGAAAGCAGTCACCAGCTGTTGTTAGCCGGGTGTCTCTCCTCTTGTTCCCAGTCAATTCTGTGTATCTGCACCCAAAACCAGAGGTCCTCCTTCAAGTCTGGAAAGCCTGTCTCCTGATTCCAACCCTCTGGGTTCTGCCATTTGCCACAGACCAGACTGTAGTGATGCCAGTCACTGTGGGCCCAAGTTGACCTTTAAAGAACCAAAAAAAAATACAGGTAATGGAAGTCAAAGGGCCAGGAACCACGCTTGACCATTTTACCGCTGGTCAGTTCTCACTGCTTCTGTTTCTTTGTAATGACACATGATGGCCTGGAGTACATGGAGTAGAATGGGAACCCAGACTAAAGAGAAAAGTAGAGTTAGAAGTTCAGAATATTCTCCTTTCTGAGCCAGTGTGTGGCTTGTTCACTTCAGCTTGTTTATTTTTCTATCGTGTCCGTGGGTATTTGGGGAATGCCTTCTACAGGAATGTAGTCAAAGAAAGCATATAGTTAACAAAAATGACTGTAGTTCAATACACCCACAAATCTGTATGGCAGGAATACTCAAGAATCCTTCCATCATTGAAAAAATTGTTCTTACAAAGTCTCCTCAAGAACAAAGTAAGTTTTCTGTACTTTCAGTGTGTTCTCCTTGAGTCTCTAGAGGGACCTCAGGAAGCCAGGCATGGATGTCCTTAAAATGTCATTAATATCTGGTGCTTGGGATGAGTAAGCAGTGGGTCCAAAAATCGTTTGAGGGACTGTGTATTCTAAATGTTAATATTACTTGGGAAGATTACTTTGTGTAGGTCATAGAAAAGGGAACAAATCACAGTTTGCCTTTTGGAGAAAGGCAGATTAAGGAAGATCTGTCTTGTATATCTGTAATTAATGGGGTTTACAAATGACTCAATCTGCTTCCCACCTGAGTCCAGGGCTTGGGGAGCAAAGTGATAAATGGCCAAAGAGATGACTTTAGCCAAAGGTAACTATGCAGCACAACACAGAGGCCTATTATTACTTTTTTTGTAATGTGCAAAGGATTTAACATGTTGCTGGCTTTCAGTATGATTTCTTGGTGGGTGGAAGGAGGAGGCCCTGAGCAATGAGCATATCCATTACTTTCTTATTAAAACTCTAGGCATCGTTCCCTGGTGATGAAGTGCCTCTGCCATGATTAAGACTCTAGAATTATTAAACCACCCTGAGTCTCAAAGATGATTTAGAAATGTGCCTGTGGAGAGTTGTCCTAATCAGGTACTTCACAGAAGAAGAGCTATCCAGCCATATACACACATTCCTAGCCTTGACCTCTTTGGAACAAAGATCATTGGCTCAGAAATGCTTTCCCTGTCTTAGCAATTTGCTTTCCTGAATGTTTTCTTATTTTTAACTTAATTTTCAGTTTTCATGAACGACCCCCCCCCCACACACACACACAGTGTGAAGACACGCATGGCTATGTAAGACACTCACTCTCATCACTCTACCGTTATATATACCTCCTTATCAAAAAATATGTTGACAATATTTCTTCTGGAGTCTTCCATTCGAGACATAATCTATGCATTTCCTACTCTCTGACTGCTCCCTTCTTCCACACCTACCAGGTGCATTTTCCGTCTCCCAACTCACCCGTCACAGCTATAGAGCTATCCCACAATTTCGCTTGGAACAGCTTTAACATTGATGTTATAACTGTAAACTTTCTGGGCCTTGATTTCATTTCTTGCATAACTTCCTAACTTAAAGGAAGCTAATACTCTGTGTATATGTTCATTTTTTAAATATAAACACCACCGAATCAACCCCAAACTCTACCCAGTTGTCTAAATCTGTCCCAGAATGTTGAAACAGATGCAGCAGCTTTCGGCTTCACCGTCTTGCAACCGTTTCTCCGGGCACCTCCGGACCTGCTTTAGCCGTCAGTTGTCCTCGAGAGCTGGTGTCTCATTTCCCTCCATGGCCACCATGGAGATTTCCTTTGCTTCCATTTTATGTCGGTCTTTTGGTTTTTAGATCCCATCTCTCCTGTCTTGGTCACTCCCTTATTTTACTGTTATATCATGTTGAATGACTTGTTAGAAATTTAATACATAAGAGGAAAATTGAGGCCATACAAAAAAGTCTTTATTCAGCTTTCATCCTTGATCACTGATTCATCTGTGTAAATAATTTTGCGTTTGAAATAATTTCCCCTCCAAATTTTGAAGGCATTTTTAAATTTTCTGTTACTCTCTCGTGTAATTATTAAGAAATCTGATAACAATCTGCTTGTTTTTTCATACTTCCTCCCACTCATCTCCCCTCTGGTAACCACCTATTTGTTCTCATTTCTTAAGAGTCTGTGTTTTTGTTTGTTTGTTTTTGTCTTTTTTCTTTGTTAATTTATTAGTTAAATTCCACATATGAATAGAATCATATGTTATTTGTCTTTCTCTGACTAACCTTTCATTTAGTATTATGCCATGTCAACCCAAATGGCAAGATAGAATCTTTTATGGCTAAGTAATATTCCATATATTATATTGGAATTATTTGTAATATATAACATATATATAATGTATCTTCTTATTTTGGTATAGTCCCAGTGGTTTCATTTATTCACACACACACACACACACACACACACACACACACACACCACATCTACTTTATCTATTCATCTATTAGGAACACCTGGGTGTCCATATCCTGACTATTGTAAATAATGCTGCAGTAAACATAAGAGTGAATATATCTTTTCAAATTAGTATTTATATTTTTTGGGGTAAATAATAGTGTTATAACGGGATCATATGGTATTTCTAATTTTGATATTTTTGAGAAGTACCCCTACTGTTTTCCACAGTGGCTGCGCCAGTGTGCATTCCCACCAACAGTACACCAGCACTCCCCTTTTTTCCATATCTTGCTAATGTTTATTTCCTGTATTTTTTATTTTAGCCATTCTGATAGGCATGAGGTGATATCTAATTGTGATTTTAATTTGCATTTCCCTGATGGTGAGTGATGTTGAGCATCTTTTCATGTGTCTGTTAGCCACCTGGATGTCTTTTTTGGAGAAAAGTCTGTTCATGTCTTGTGCTCATTTTTTAAGTGTATTATTTGGAGGTTTTTTTGGTGTTAGTTGTATTAGTTCTTTCTGGGTTTTGGCTACTCACCCTTAGTTGGATATGTTACTTGTAAATATCTTCTCCCCTTCAATAATTTGCGTTTCTGTTTGTTTATGATTTCCCTCATTGTGCAAAAGCTTTTTATTTTGGTGTAGTCCCAATGGTTTAATTTTGCTTCTGTCTCCCTTGCCTTAAAAAGCCATATCTAGAAAAATGTTTCTATGGCTGATGTCAAAGATATTGCTGTTTATTTTTTCTTCTAGGAGTTTTATGGTGTTATGTCTCACATTTAGGTCTATAATTTATTTTGAGTGTAATTTTGTATATGACTTTAAAAAGTGGTCCACTTTTTCTTTTGCATGTATCTGTCCAGTTTCCCAATATCATTTATTAAAGAGACTGTCTTTGTATCTCCATTGTATATTCTTGCCTCATTTGTAGTAGATTAATTGACAATTGTGGATTTATTTCTGGGCTCTCTATTCTGTTTCAGCAATCTTTGTGTCTGTTTTTGTGTCAGTACTATACTGTTTTGATTGTTGTAGCTTTGCAGTATATGTTGAAATCTGGGATTGTGATACTTCTAGCTTTGTTCTTTTCTTAGGATTGCTTTGACTTCTGATTCTTCTGTAAATAAATTGGCCTGTCTCTGCTAGGCCTACTCTGGTTTCTCTAATCTAAAGAGGTTCAAATTAAATTGTTTTTTCAACAATATGTCTCACACAGTTGAGTCATTCAACCAATGTTTATTGAGTGCCTCCATGTACCTAGCACTGTGGGGGATACTAGGGTTACAAGGATGAGCCCAAAACTGCTGCCTTTGTGGGCTCACAGTCTAGGGAAATGCAGGCATTAAATAGACACAAAACTAAAGGTGTCATTACACCAAGTATATAATTGTTTGATGATATATCATAAGGGAAGCTGAACTAAGTGAAGAGAAGTTCACAAAGCAAAATGTGGGCTATCATCTACAGGAGTTGTAAGTGGTCAGTAAGCTAGGTAAAGGGGAAAGGACCAGAGGCAAATCTGGCTCAGAGTAAAGGAATACCCTGTGCCAGGGTGAGGGTAGCACTTTTGAGAAAAATAAGAAAGGGCAGTGTGGCCAGACCACAGAATAAGAAAGTCTTGTGAGTCAAGACTTCAGGGCGGTTGGGTGGTCACCACCAGGTAGGACTTTGCAAGCCAGAGAAAGGATGTTGGTCCTAATCCAAGAGGTGATTAAAAAGTCACTGAAGTGTTTTCACAGGATGTGGTGCCACCTTAGCATATTATACCTTGCAAAAGCCCCTCCTGCTCACAGAAGGGAACAAATGGAAAAGCAAGCAAAGAGAGACTGAGTAGTGAGTTAGTGTTGGGGTCCAGACAAGAGGTGATACATGATGATGGGAGATGTGACCAGCGTGACTTCTTTGGTGCGGGGGACATAGAGCAAGAAAGGGAGATGTCATCTACATTTTCTGTTTTGCCATTTTGATATAAGTGTGTACAACTCCAAAGGTTATGTGTGGGCCATAGATAGAAATTTGAAAAACATGATATCATGGGAAGAAAAGGACAGGTTAACCCACTGTATCTCTACACATAATAAATACCTGCATCAGAATCCCTTGGAGCTCTGTGGTTAAAATGCAGATTTTTAGAGCCTTCTCAAAACTATAGAATCAGAGTTGGTGGGAGTAGAGCCCAAGGAATTTTTATTTTTTAACAAGTGCTCTTACTGATTCCTTAAGCGCTCTCTATTTGAGATCCAGTGGTCTAGAGACAGAGATGCCTCTGAGAAGCTCTAGCATTTACTGTCTCGGTGGAAGAGGCTGGACCTCCAAGTACTTTATTCTCCTTACTTACTAAAAAAATTAAAAATACAGCCCAGGTTTCCCTTTAGAGCTGATTTTCTACCTAGATTAATCTCACAATTCACATAAAATGAACACCCCTGCTCCCCAAGGTCCACACGTAAGAGACTCAGCTCTGACTCACATAACTCGTGCTGATCGCCCAGCTTGAGCACTTGTCCTTTGTTTCCTGGGCTCCCTTTCCTCCCTCTCCCAGGCCCTGACCTTTTGACTCATCCTTTTCCCTAGAAAGATAGCATTTCCAGTGAGCAAAATGTCACATTACCTTTGCTGAACAGGACATTTCAAATAAAATATTAGCAATAACAATTACCTCTAAGCCACTAATCCCTCAGAAGCTACTTTAAACCACCAACGGATTTAAGGCAATTCCCTGAAAATATCTCCGGCTTAATAGATTATGGTGCTGGGTGATGAAATACATTGGGTCACGTAGCCTTAACTTGCATTATGTGGCATTTTCACCTATAAAAGAAAAGTCATGACACAAACTGCTTCAACTATTATTTGATGTAAAAAAAAAAAACCAAACAGATCCTGAAAATCATCATCATTGTCCTCCTCATCCTGTAGCACACATCACCCTGTATCAATATTTCCATAGCCAGAGCCTTATTGGAAGGAGAAGCCACCAGAACACAAAATAACTATTCAGGTACTCATGTTCCCAGGCAGGTTGGCAGTTTGCTGTGGCCAGCATATACAAGAGCATTCTAGAAGAATGCTTTCCCCGGCAGTGCACGCACGAGGTGCATGGATTAGCAGGGTTGATGTTAACTCTGAGCTCTCTTCCTTCAGGCTGGCTTCCTTTGTCATGGCTGAATTTCTGAAGACAGACCTGTACTACCTACAGAAACAGGCTTTCTGGGGAAAAACTGTGGTGTGTGAGGCCCTACTTTCAGAGTACCTTGGTGTTTTTTGTTTGGGTGTTTTTTGTTTTTTTAAAGACGAGTAATACCATGTTGATTAAGTGAAGACACTTCCCCTCTGTTCCCTAGTCAGCCAGTGCCCAGGTCAGTACTCTTGCCCAGTCCTCCCAGGTGCCCTCTCCACTATGCTGCCCACTGTCCTAGGGAAAGGTCCCTGATCCACTAAGCCAGGCACAAAACGGTGATGACTGATGAGTTCAGACTTTCAAAACAGAGGTCGAAGGAAGGCTCTGCAAGCCCATTTCCACGTCTTCTTGCAGAGGTGGAGCTTCTGTGATCTGTTGATGGTGACTCACCTGATGTTCATTGTCTTAAGAGCACAGCGTACAAATAAGTATCTCTTGCCCTTCATTCTCCAAGGAGAAACCAAATCCACCCTTTGTGTCTTCATCACTCCCCGTGTGGTACGAGACAGGGTAGATGGTTTAGCTACATTATGTCCTTACATGACAGATGGGCAGCATACATCTTTCTTTGTGTAAAAATGTCATTGCAGTTACAGATATAGTTGGAGGCTGAAAATGGAAAGTGATACAGATTAGCTTAACCTAACAGGACAGGCAGGAACTTGAATAAAATACACAGAACCTACCTTCCAGGATCAGTCAGTCTCCAATCCTCACTAGCAATTGACAGGCAATAGGGGAAAAGTCAAAGGATCAAGAATCTGGAGTATTTCCAGGTGGTGGAAATGTAATTCACCATGATTTTTATCTATCCTGAGGAAATGGGCTTGAATTCGAAAGGGAGTGCAACTTTTATATCTTTCTATGTGAAATGAATTGGAAAGATTACAAATAGTTTAAAATTTTGGTTCACAATAAACCAAAGGATATTCTTTGTCCCTTACTGATTGTCTAAGGAAATTTTAAAAATATAAATAGAAGCCCTAGAAATTTCTTTTCTCCATTCATGTAAAAGTACAAGAATCAGTGTTTCATATCCTCGGTGATATATTTTGAGTGGTAATAATAATGATGTATCAGTTTTATTCTAACACCAGGAATTAAGGAAATATAAAAAGAAATGTCAGAGAACCCGGCATTCCCTGGGAAAGTTTAACACCAGGATCTAGACAAAGAAAAAGGGTGAGAGGTGTGAGGCCAACTCCCCCTTTTTTTTTCTACTTTCCTTTTGAAACTGTCTTTGGCCATTTTCATTGTTATTTATGAACAATAATAAATCACATTGATGATAACATGGTTCAGCATTCACATCCTAAAGATAAAGTTTACTTTATGGAGATAATTTCTAGGAAAACTCCACCTTGGGGTGGTATTTAATGCTTTGGCAGAGTTATTCCATTATTTTCACTCACATTTTATTGCTTCTAAAAGTAACTTAAAATATGAAAAGAAATATTAAATTATATGCTTTTTATTTAAATTTTTTTGGTTTTTTTATTTTATATTTGAGAGGGCAAGAGAGAGTGCGTGCGCACGGACCAGTGGGGGAGGGGCAGGGAGACAGAGACAGATTCTGAAGGAGGCTCCAGGCTCTGAGCTGTCAGCACAGAGCCCGACTCAGAGCTCAAACCTGAGCTGAAGTCGGACGCTTAGCCAGCTGAGCTGCCCAGGCGCTCCTTAAATTATTTGCTTCTAGAGAGAAAGTTGAAATATGAATATATATATTATTAAACATTTTACAAAATAGTCCACATTTTGAAAATGGGCGAAGGACATGAACAAAGAGGAAGAAGTAAATACAGTAATTAAACAACATGAAAATGTTTGACCTTACGTTCTGAAAACTCAAGCAAGAAGCTACTTGTAGGCTGTAGAACACACCTTACCCGAGCAGTTGCGGCACAGCAGCGTGTGGTGCTCATGTGGGCTGGGTAGCAAAGAGTCCCTCTCCTGACTAGAATAAGATGGAAAGACTTGAGGCATACTTCAGTCTTTCAGTCAGTAGGACTGTGTGATGGATCGACTGAGGGCTGTGAAGGAGAGGTAATTATGGGGTAGGAGTCTGCAGTGATTCTGATTTATGATTGGGATCCCAGGTTGGGGGGGCAAGAAAGGGGAAACAACCTCTAATTTCCAAAGCATTTTGAGTATTCCAGTCAAGAAACACACACACAGCCAAAACAACTTTAAGGGTCCACAGTAACTTTCTACTTGAAATTTGTATCTCTCTTTCTTACTTACTTAATATGTCTATTGACAACTGATGTGACCTTTCACAACCTCCAATATGTTTTGTGTTATGTTGTTTCCCCTTCTTTTTTTTTTTTTTTAATGTTTTGAGTTTCTTTATTTGGAGAGAGAGACAGAGAGAGTGAATGGGCAAGGGGCGGAGAGAGAGAAAGAGAATCCCAAGTAGGCTCCAAGCTGTCAGCACAGAGCCTGACGCAGAGCTCGAACCCACAAACCATGAGATCATGACCTGAGCTGAAACCAAGAGTCCGACGCTCAACCAACTGAACCACCTCGGTGGCTCGCCCTCCTTCTAAGTTTGGGAAGTGGGCCTCAGATGACTGCAGTCAAGGCAGTTCTCCCTCCCTGGTATGAATCCAGGCCCTCCCTAGACACTCCCATAGTACATGACCATGGGAGGTTTACCATGAGTTTATTCACAGAGCCTCCCAGGAACAGGGATGTGGGAACAGAAAAAAAAAAATCCCCTTTGTTTTGCTTCCATTCAATGAAACCAGTGGCTAACCTCTCTAAAAAGCAGTTTCTTCCTCAGTAAAATATCTGCACACACCTTGTGAGAGAAAGCAGAGCAGTGGGAGCTGTCCTCTGTGTGCTCCATTCTGTTCCAGGGTCACAGGTGATGTTTGCCAGAGAGGTGGAGCCACTGGTTTCCAACCATTCGGTATGTCACGTCTGCGCACTGTGAATCGTCCCAGCGGACTGCCAGACCTTGATCCAGGTTTAAAAGTGCCTTTCGTGACAACTTCCCATCTGAGTAGACAATTCAGTTAACAGCCTGATGGAGCATTTTGCTGAGTGGATTGTGTTGCAAGATGGGAATGGTATTGCGTATAGTAGATTAGGTAGAAAGGCAAGCAAAAAGGCACGTCAGCACAAAAGGGAAAACCATGTCCTGAAATACGTCAAATCTTGGTTCTGTGGTTGGAGGTGTATATATAATCATCAGGCCCCTTGTACACAAGTGACATTCTGCTCAGGGAAAACTTTTCATATTAAAAGTATAAAACGTTGGTACCTTCATAAGCTTATGTAGTAGTAATGACAAAAGTGTAATCATTATCAGCTTAATCAGTTTTGTCTTCAGTCTTTAATCTCTTGTGTTGCCCCAAATTCCAACACTTGCAAGAGTAGCCTAAACAGAGAGACTGGGAATCAGTGCAGTTAGTCGTCACGTCTGATTGCACAGCCTGATGTGGCGAGGCTGCCCTCGCCCCAGGGCCAGTCTGACTCTGAGCCACGTTTCCCCCCAGTACCCCGGGGGAGAGTGGGGGTGGCCGTTTCCCTGCTGCGTGGTCCCTGGAGCGCGGATTCTCTGGACTCTGTGTCATTCTCTTCAGGGAGCAAGTGTGTCTTCCTTGAGCTGTACCTTGATGTGGAGGGGAGAAGCAGACTCTGCATGAAGCTCCCGTTCTGTCGTCAGCTCACTCTCCTACCTCAGTGGGACACTGGGCCACTTAGTGTCTTTTTTCTGCTTTGTTTTCTTTATTCTTGGGACTCATTTTCAGTCTTGTCTCCAGATAAATCCTCCTTTGCACCTTCAGAATCTGTCTCTTCCTTCTTTATAACGTATTTTATATATTTGTTTTCTTATATATTTAAGCTTACGTGTGATAAACATTAAATAGATGTCATTATAACACAGAGGCTCTGTGAATTGCAGTGGTCCCATTAGCTACTTGAATGTCATTACCAAATATTGAAAGGACAGACAACAGTTAGATTCTGTCTGGATTTTTGTGCAGGTATTTTATTTTATCCAGCTAATATACGAATGTATATTTAAAAGATAAAAAAAATCAAATACCCCCGAAAGGCTTAGGACAAACGCAATTTTCTACCCTATCCTATCCCACCTTGTATTATATCCCCCATAGGAAAACTCCTTCACTCCCCATGCTACTCTCCTCCGCATTCCCAGAAATATGTGTACACTACTTTTATCCAAGTTAGTTGCTATCTAGTAGTTTCTTCTCTCACACAGTAGATGAGAGTTCATGCTCTCTCATTACTCACCCTCCGCTCTTCTCTCCCTTCCTCCCAGTATAGTTATCCGCTGCTTTAGAAAAAACCATTTAACCAGTGCTGATGCAATTCTGCCTGCGTTTCTACTGTTAACTGCACAGGAAAGTATACTATGACTACATTTACTTTCCTGATCAACATTTTGTTCTCCCCTAGCACCACCTGGAATCTACCTATTATCATTATTGAATCCTGCGCCTGGACTGCCCCATCTTCCTGGTTCATTCAGAGTTCGTCACTCCTGAGAGCAGTACTTTTCAGTAGAATTTTGTGTGATGACAGAAATGTCTATATCACTACTGTCCAGGATAGTAGCCACTAGCCACAGGTAGCCATTGAGCCCTTGAAATGTAGCTAGTGCAACAGAAACACTGGAGTTTTTGTTTTTATTTCTTTTTTGCCTTATATGTTATTATTTATTTTTGAAAGAGAAAGAGCAGGGGAGGGGCAGAGAGAGAGGAAGACACAGACTCTGAAATAGGCTCCAGGCTCAGAGCTATCTGCGTAGAGCCCAACTCAGGGCTTGAACTTGTGAACTGTGAGATCATGATCTGAGCCAAAGTCAGATGCCCAACCGACTAAGCTAATCAGGAGCCCCTGGGATTTTCTTTTTCTTTTTCTTTTTTTTTTTTTTTTTTACATTTATTTATCTTTGAGAGACGGAGAGAGACACAGTGTGAACAGGAGAGAGAGAGAGAGGGAGGGAGACACAGAATCGGAAGTAGGCTCCAGGCTCTGAGCTAGCGGTCAGCACTGAGCACAAAGCGGGGCCCAAACCCACGAACCATGAGATCATGACCTGAGCCAAAGTTGGATGCTCAGTTGACTGAGCCATCTAGGCACCCCTGGGATTTTCATTTTTAAAAATTTAATTGGTGTGTTTTAATTCATTTGCATATAATTTAATTCTTAAAATGGCCGAATTAAAATATTTTATCTTGCTATTTGTTTCATCCCCATTGCTCTTTGCTCCTCTATTTCTCCTTTTCTCGCTTCTTTTAGGTGTATTGGTTGTTGCAGTACTGCTTCTGATTTTATTTCCTTAGTGATTGATCTAGAAATTACCATATGTATCTTTAAGTTCTCAAAGTCTCCCTTCGAACAGTTCTTCGTGAAAAGTACTGGAGCCTTAACAAGAGCATGGGTTTATTTCTCCCCTTGTGACCTTTGTGCTAATGCTATTCTTACACTTAATTCCTTTCCCCACTCCCTGTCCTCAGAAGGCATCTTAACTGTTTTGCTTTATCTGTCAATAGCCTTTTAAAGCAGTTTAAATTTTTATAAAAACAATATACTATACATGTACACACATACACATATACCTTTATTGTTTTAAATTTTTTGGTATGTTTTTATTTTATTTTTGAGAGAGAGAATGCGAGCGGGGGAGGGGCAGAGAGAAAGGGAGACACAGAATCTGAAGCAAGTTCCAGGCTCTGAGCTGTTGGCACAGAGCCCGATGTGGGGCTCAAACTCATGGAGGATGAGATCATGACCTGAGCCAGAGTCGAATGCTTAACTGATTGATCCACCCAGGCGCTCCCACATATATCTTTAAAGACACTAAAAAAATAAAAACTTTTATAAATATTCCTAAATAATTCCTTTCTGGTGCTCTTCATTCACTCCTAAAGGTGTGGGGTTCCACCTCTGAGCCCCTTCTGTTTTCCAAGTCCTGTGTGTGTGTGGTGGGGGTGTAGAGGGTAGACGCCTAGCTGTGGCATTCTTTGTATGGAATGGGGGACTAATTTTGAGCATTGATCTCTCCTTACACTAAAGTTAGACCAATCTTTCTATTTTTTTAAGCTTTCTAATGTTTGTTTATTTTTGAGAGAGAGACAGTACCTGAGTGGGGGAAGGGGCAGAGAGAGAGGGAGACACAGGATTGGAAACAGGCTCCAGGCTCTGAGCTGTCAGCACAGAATCCAATGCAGGGCTTAAACTCATGAACCGAATCTCAAGATCATGACCTGGGCCGAAATTGGACACTTAACTGGGGCCACCCACACGCCCCGTCGATCCATTTTTGATCCCCCACCCACTGATGTCCCAGAACCAGTTCCTGCCAGCCAAAGAGCCAATCATGCACATTTCTTCTCAGTGAATCCCACATTCAGTGATGGCATGTTGATAGCTTGAAATTGGCCATGATGGTGTACTTCTATCATGAAAACCAATGAATGCTGTAAATTGGGATTTGCTTTCTCCCTCCTGCCCTTCCTTTCTTCCTTCCTTTCATTCTACCATTCTTTTTCAGAGATATGTTTGTAATACCTTGAGCACACCACTGCCGACGTCTTAGCCTCACCATCTATTGTGCCTGGCACTGCCATGATGTAGGGAGGGGGACTGATTCTTTCTGACTCATATCCCCCTAAACGCCCTGGATTCTTACATCCCTTGTCCTGCCATATCTGGCACCTTCTTCGTATGCTGGGGACACCCTTCCATTTGTTCCTGTGGGCTTATACACTTTGTTACTATTTGACTGGAGCAAGTATAACTAATCTGGTCATCTTTGTCTAAAAAGACCTATCTTTAAAAGTAGAAACAAAGAAATCCACAACTTTAAGAACTCAAGAAGGCTTAGTAATGAATCAATCATGATACCCAAAAGTTCTAGTAAGTTCCACGTTGGTCCAAGTTACCTTTTTATCGTAAGGTGGGGAAATGAGGATGATGAGCAACTAGTTTGCATGTCTAATAAGGAAACAATGAAGAAAATTAGTCTTTAACTACCACATTAATCTTTTAGATGTCAGTAATATAATTCAAGCTAATATCTATTGAGTGATTACTATGTGCTACCCAACATGCTAAGTGCTGGGGAGACAGGAAGGAACAAGGCAGACATAGCCCAGTCATTGCAGAGCTTACAGTAGAGCAGGAGAGAGAAGTAATTTCAAACACCTCTACAAACATGATATCTGCTAGAAGAGAAAAAGTACCATCTACCCTAGGAGCACATGACAGATTTAGTATGATGTGGGGATCAAGGAAGACTTTCCAGAGAAAACAAGGCTCTACCTGAGACATGAAGGGTGAGTAATAGCATTCCTTTGTGCCTGCAAATAACAGAGACCTCATAGCTGGTTTAAACAAAGATATAACTTGCTAAAGAACATTAGGTAGCCTTCACAATCTCCAGGAAGGTCAGGAACCACCTTGGGGGCTATAAAGCCATGAATCATGCCCAGATCAAGCCATCAGACTCTTTGTACAAGGGCTCTCTTGGCAATGCCTGTCTCCTGGAGCCACTGAGCTGAGTTGTGGTAAAACTAGCACTCTGCTATTGCCAGTGCTGCCTCTAAAAGAAGAACGTCTCTCTTCTTTCCTTGCCAGAATGGCCATCCTGTCTTCCTGTTCCCTTTTTATAAACTTAAATCTCAAAAAAAATTGTGTTTCTCCAGGGCTGAGTAACATGAGTGTGTCCTAACTCCAGGCTGAGAAGCCTGAGAAATTGAGTTCGTCCCATCTATTTTGAGTTGTAGGAATCAAAAGATGGGAAACCCTAAAACGTAGAATCCTTAAAAGGCACTTAGTTGCCCAAAAGTATGAAATATATCTTCCCCAGAAAGCCATTGTTGCTGGATTTATAGTGAGATTGTTTGGATTTGATATGTATATTGCTGTTACTTCAATGTGACTACTTGAGATTTTGCATAGAATGACAGCTCTTAAAACTGAGAGTGTTTTCTAGAGGTCACCTGGCTGAGCCCCCACCTTTTAGAAAGGAAATTGTTACTTATTCCCACTATAACAATGGACGCAAGTAGGTCATTGGAGGTCATGCCTTAGTTCACACAACCAGTAATTGACAGAGTCAAGACCAGACTTTTTGTCTTCTGGATAGTCACTTCCTTCTCCACCACTTGGGAGAGGGGCAGCAGATGTATAACATGTGCGGGAATGGCTGGAGGCAGCAAAGAATAAGATCAGTAGCTTAAGTTAGGAAGGTCATAGTGGAGATGAATCAAGATGGGCAGATGGTAGAGATGTATACGTTATAAGATGGACAGGGCTTTGTAATTGATTAGATGTAGCAAGTGGTGGAGAAGAAAGAGTTAAGGTTGGTCCCCAGTTTGGAGCTGATTAAACCAAGTGATGATGCCTTTTTACTGTAATAAGCAAAAGAGTCTAAAGTGGGAATGAAAGGTAGGCAGAGGAGGTGAGAAATGGGGAATATGATGTGTTCACTTTGTGATATGTGCAATTTGAGGGCCTAAGATACAGCTTTGTGGAGTTGTTAAGGCAAAGTAACACAACTTTTGGTATTGTTGACATCTTTATTGTGATTGAAGCAGTGGCATGGACAAAACCACCCAGGGAGAGAGTGGAGGTGGTGATAAGAGGAGGGACTAGGGCATAACCCCAAGGACTAGCAGGACCCAAAGGACAGGCAGAGGAGAACAACGTGTATAAGGAGTCAAAAAGGGAGTGACCTTAGGGAAGGTAGAAATCGTAGAAGGAAGGAGGCAGAAAGAACACGCTCCACCCCCTTTCCCTGAGGTGTTTGTTTAACTCTTCTTCAGGGTTGGAGGGGGCATTATGCTTCCTCTTAAGTGTGATTGCTTATAAGATAGGAGCTAGATGTTCTCTTCAGGTCTCTAGAGCTTTATTTATAGGTATAATGCTGCCATCTGGGCTCATTAGCCATATAGTGGTCTTTTTGGCTTTGGTTTCAGTTTCAGTTAGCTCACTGGTTTTCTTACCCTGTGCTCCCAGCCCCAGAAAATGAATGTCCAATGAATAACATCTGATAGACAAGAGAAAAAAAGAGAGATATATAGAATATGTGTGGCTCTGGGGCTTGGTGGGGTTGGAATTAAAATTTTTTTTTAAGTTTCTATACTTTTTGAAAGATTGGAAAGCCTAGAAAATCTGGATGACTGACTTGATTCCCATTTCTACCCATGGCTTACATAAATACAGAGAAGTTGCCCAACCCCTATGTAGCTCAGCAGCTCACTTTGCAAGATGAAAATAATATAACCATGTTCTCTTGGTTTAATGGGTGAACATCTATCAATATAAGCTTCTTATAGCCAAATGGAAGAATATAAAAACAAAATTTTGATTGTTTTCCTTGGAGTTGGGTCTTTATTGCAGACTTGTATAAAATACACAAGTAATAATCTCATGTTGTTAGGTTATGTGAACCAAAGACTGGACATTGAAGGTCAAAATGAGCTATTTCCCATCTGTCAGCCACATTGAGAAGTTCTATTAGAACATGGTTTGTAGACTAGGAATATAAAGACCCTGACCTGTTTAAGCAGTTATCATATGGTGCACAGAATGTGATGTAGCTTCCATTCTAATTGGATAATTATATGAAATGTAACATCTCTCACTGTTCACATGATGGAAGAGATCAGCTAGAGTTTTCCAAGGCATAATTTCCAAATAACACAAACAGTAGAGTTGCATGCTTTACTGCACTTTGGGGGACCGTTTTCTAGGCTGAGTATTTACCAAGAAGCATTGGAAACTGTCTGGTCTTGTAGATCCCAGAAGAGTTTACTGCATTTTTTCTTGACAACCTCACCCCAGAACACTATTGCATTTCATATTGATTAATATTAGCAATATCTTATTAATACAATTTTGTTTTACATTATGCCTTTATCCGAAGGGTTATACACACTATATCTTCAAGCCTCATAACAGATGGAAGAAAGAGAAACTATATTCTTGATTTATTTGAATTAAAAGAATGAGGCAGTGAGAAGACAAATACCTTGTATGTGTCTTTTGTATATGGATAAGAATAATTTTGCTGGATTCTTTATAAAACAGGAGAAATTTCATAGTGAGAGAAGGTGCTGGAATGAGAATCTGGAGACTCGGCTTCTCACTCTGGTTTAGCTATTAGTCGTTCAACTTCCCGGGGGCACCAAGGACCCTCCTGTAGGTGGTGCAGGAAGGTAAAAATGTTGATGCCCCTTCAAACCTTGACTCTTTAAATACTTGTGCAAAATTTAAGGGGAAGTCTGAGAACTAGGTATGGTAAGAGGGCAAAGGAAAATATAGACACCATAGTTATCAAAACAGGGAAGGCAGTTGGGCAGTTTCTGAGTTCCATCCTCCTCAAAGGCAGTTTTGTTAACCCTGTTTGATACTACAAGTACTCCTTGAGGTTGCCACACCCCACACCCATGTCTCTCATCTTCATATTCATTCCAATTCCATAAATCCTGCAGAGGTCTGGTAAACATCATCCACTGCATCGTCTTACACCCCCAGGCGTGTATGCCACACTCTCTCTACACTGCCACCCCAGGAAATGCCCAGGCTGCACTGCTTCCCCATCCAGCTCTACATAAAGAGGTGGTTTAACCTCACTGTGTCTTCTTCTCAGAGATTTCAAATTGGTATTAACAGTGAAACTCTTGTTTAAACAAAATCTACAGGGAAGCCCACCTGTGAAACACCTAAAAGTTGGAGGGGAGAGGGAGTTGTTGGAAGCCCCCTGGCTCCCTCCCTGTTGTTGCTCTTGTACTGTGGGAGGAAGGTAATAAAATCTCAAATAGTCTGGGAAGCATAGTTGGAAGTCACTGAATTGGGATGTAGGGTGAATCCAGCTCTCATATTTTATAATTCTGCATGACTCCGTTAAGGAACTTCGGGTAAATAAGAGATGGGGCAGGAAATAAGTGGAGAGTTACATGGTGTCACGTACTTTCCCCACCCTTTAGTCAGTTTGTCTCTGGACAGTGGTTGCCCGTCACCATTGGGTTGATCTCCAGTGGAGAAGGAGAGAGCAGTCCCTCCTTAAAGTATGAAAAAAAAAAAAAAAGAAAAACCCTAAGAAAAATCACTCAAACCACTCAAACCTGCAGGACTGACCACAGAATAACCTCCTCCACTACACTGGGGACTGTTGAGCGTGTCCGTCAGAAACCCCACGGCTGCAGAGCATCTGAAGCTGCTAGAGAATTTTAATAAATGAGAGGACAAATGGCCCCGTTCTCAAGACTCACTCTGGCAGGAAGCTACGTGAGTTTCTCCTGGGAGATGTGGATACTACAGAAGATGCTTAGGCTCGCGGGGTTTCTGTTTGTTTTTTTTTTCAGTTTATTTATTTTTGAAAGAGAGAGAATGTGAGCAGGGAGGGGAACAAAGAGAGGGACACCAAGAATCCAGAGGAGGTTCTGTGCTATCCGCCCAGAGTCTAGTATGGAGCTCAAACCCATGAACCATGAGACCATGACCTAAGCTGAAGACAGACCCTCAACCTTCTGAGCCACCCAGGCTCCCCTGGGCTCCAGCCTTTTGACTGGTATCCCTCCAAGTATCCTATACACAAAAACATGAGCTGTACCGCCTGGTATATAGTCTCCAACACTGCCATCAATATTTCCTTTCCTCTTGAATCTGAGCCTCTGACTTGCCTGAACCAAGACACTGTCTTAGAAGTAATACTGTCATTAAGAATCCTGGGAGCTGCTGCTTTTGATGTCTTGAAATGGCTTGAAAAATCTCAAATAACATTGGTGAACAGTGAGAGGCCACATGGAGGACCAGATGCCATCTTGGACAGTCAGTCTCAGCTAAGTTCCCAGCACAGGGCAACTTTGTGAGTGACCTCAGCCTACACCAGCAGGAAACCACCACCTGAGCCCAGGCAACCTACAGAATTGTAGAAAATGGCAAATCATTGTTGCTTTACACCACTATGTGCGAGGGTGCTTTGTTTCACAGCAGTCAATAACTGAAACAAGGGGCCTACCTGGCCAGAGTACAGGAGAGAGCCCATGCTGGATCTCCCCTTGTAGGGGACTGTGCAAGGGGATGGCCCTGTAGAACACACTGTGTGACTTATATTCATGAGAATGTCTGTTTCCTAAGAGAAATATATTCTGTCATCAGGATCGCAATTATATCTGAGCATTATATTAAAGAAAAGGGTAACAGTAGTGAGACCAAACAGTTAAATAGCATCTATGACATTCCAGGCACTGCTCTGAGTGCTTTACTTTGTTATTATTACTTTTTTACTTAATCTTCTACAGTGAGTCTATTAAGGAGGGTTCTATTATCATTCCATTTTGTAGATTAGAAGACTAATGCACAGAGGTTAAGATTTTTTAGTCTTTGGAGAATAAAAGACATAGCTAGTATGTGGTAAGGTAAACTTTCCAGCTCCAAAAGCTATAATCACAGTCACAAAATAATATTACTTCTCATAGGGACCGGGGGGGACCAGTGTTTAACAAACATGGTTTATTTATTAAAACATCATAGGGTAACATTTTTCAATTTTCAGCACAAAATCCAGCTGCACCTTAAAAGAACAAAACATCATAAAAAGGTTTTACAAATGTAAGATAGAATCAATAACTGAATTATATAGAATATTGTATTAATTTCCTGCGGTTTCTATAAAAAAGTACCATAGCCATGGTGCCTTAAACAACACACATGTATTCACTTATACTCAGGGAGGCCTAAATCTGAAATCAGTCCTACTGGGGCAAAGTCAGTGTGTCACCAGGTCCAAACTCCCTCTGAAAGCTCTGGGGGAGAATCATTTCCTAACGTTTCCAACTTCTAGTGCTGCATTCCTTGCTTTCCTTGGCTCATGACCCCTACCTCCATCTGAAAAATATAATATCTTGATTCAATGTCACATTAACTTGTTTTGCATCAAATCTCCCTCAGCCTCCCTTTTATAAAAATACTTGTAATTATATCTAGGGTCACTCAGATCACCCCGGATAAGATCCCCATCTCAAGAAGCTGAATCACCTCTGCAGTCTCATATAAAGTTATATTCCTGGGTTCCAGGGATTAGGATGTGGATATCACTGGGAGACACTATTCTGTTTATCTTAAATGTTAAATATGTTATCAATATAATTTATATTAGTAAATATAAGGAAAACAATTGCATAAATCCTTTTAAAGAGCAGAAAGGTCAACATCCATTCTTGATTTTTAAACGTGACTAATAAAATGGGATAGATTGTCATGTTTTGTCACTGTCAAACTAAGGGCCAACATCCTTCTAAATGGGTAACCCAAGGACATTGCCAGTCCCCAGTGTTACAAATGAAATGTTTTGCACCATCAAAACTATTTGTTTTGTTGGAGGGGACTGGTGAACACAGACAAAAGGGTAAGTATATAAATGTTGGAAAAGAAGGGAGAAACTATTATTTTTACAAATAATATGATTCTCTACCTAGAAAATTGAAGAGAACCATCTGAAAAATTATTTTAAGAAATGGGAAATATCAGGAGGTATAAAACTAATTTAGAGAAATAATAGTCTCTAAGTGTACAAATAACATCAATTAGAAGAAATAAAGGAAAACACCCATTAGCATAGCAGCACACAAGAAATGTATAAGATCTATGTAAAAACACTCATACTTTAAGAGGCATAAAAGAAAACCATGTTATTGTAAAGAATGGTGTCATATCATAATGACATAATGTCACTTCCCCCCTAAAGTATCATATGAATAAAATGCAAGTTCTGTGAAATTACGAATAGAGTGGTTCTTGCAAGTTAGATATGGCGATGTTAAAGTTCAAATGGAAAAGTGAATGAGCGAAAGTATTCAGGGATTTTTTATTTTTATTGGATTTATTGAACAGATCATAAAGATTGAATAATAATAGGACTTGCCTAGAAATATCAACTGAACAGATGTTGATAAAAGTGGCATTTCAACTCTGGTGTAAAAAGATGGATTGGTCAATAAATGGTGTGGGCACAACTGAGTAGACATCTGGAGAAATAAAATAAAATTGGATCTACCCTCACATATTAAGGATAAATTCCAGATGGAACAAATATTTAGATGCTAAAAAAATAAAACCATAGAAGTACTAGAAGAAAACATGGAGGGTTTTTTTTCCCCACATCTTCACAGGACAGGCTTTTAAAAGCATATCATAATCCAAACACCTTCAAGAAGAGATTGTTCAAGTACAGCAATTTAAAAATATTTTGACATTACAACATACAACCAGGAAAATGATGTGACAAGCAACTAACTAGGAAGACTCTTTGTAGGTTATAGCTAGTGTTCTTAGCATGTGGAGAATTGCTATAAATAATAGATAAAAGATAACAATCAAATAGATAAAAGAGGAAAGGATATGAATAGTCAAGTCACAGGAAAAAAAAACACATGGCTTTTAAACATAAAAACATCCTTATAATAGAAAAATCTAAACTACACTGAGTTCATTTTCATTATCAGTGAGATAAAGATCAAATAGCTTACTGGCATACAATATTAGTGCAAGTGTGAAAAATAGGCACGTCCATACATTGCTCAATGGAGTTTAAGTTGGTATAAGCTCTACAGAGCATAATTTGGTAGGGAATCTGTCAAAATAATTCATAGGTGTACTCTTCAGTCCAGCATATCACCTCCATCAGTTTACCCCACAGATACTTAAAAATGCTCAAAATGATGTATTGATTTTAGAATTGCTTATAATAGCAAAAAGATTAGGCATTACCTAAGTATCAGTAAGTAAATGATTAAATAAAATATGGAATACTAATACAGTGCAACACTGTACAACTATAAACAAGAATAAAGAATCTTCTTATATACTGGTATGAGATATAAAAATGTATTGCTAAGAGAGGGAACAAATCAAAGTACCCAATAATGTGTATGGTAAGCTACCATTTCACTTTTCAAAGGACATTTTAAAAGATTAATCCGTGTATTTATTTGGCTATATTTATTGCATCTCTAGAAGGATATAAGAAACTGTTAATTTTGATTATCTGGGGAAGTGACATGGGTGCCTGGGGACAAGAATAGAAGGTAGAAATAACTTTTGAATTTTAAAAACATTTCCTGTTCTTTTATTTTATTTTATTTTATTTTATTTTTAAATAGTTTATAACCAAGTTGGTTTTCATATAACACCCAGTGCTCTTCCCCACAAGTGCCCCCCTTCATGACATTCACCCCCTTCCCCTCCCACCCTACCCCTATCCCTCAGTTTGTTCTCAGCATTCAAAAGTCTCTCATGATTTGCCTCACTCCCTTTCCCCCAGCTCTTCCCCCCGTCCCCTGCTTTCCCCTTCCCATGGTCTCCTATTAGGTTTCTCCTGCTAGACCTATGAGTGAAAACATATGGTATCTGTTCTTCTCTGCCTGACTTACTTCGCTTAGCAAGACTCCCTCCAGATCCATCCATTTTGCTACAAACGGCCATATTTCATTCTTTCTCATTGCCATGTAGTATTCCTTTGTGTATATATACCACATCTTCTTGATCCATTCATCAGTTGATGCATAGGGGCACATGTACCCCAATGTTCATTTCCTGTTCTTAAAATGTGTTTTAAGCATCGATATTTTATTTTTTAAATGTTAATTTATTTTTAAGAGAGACAGAGTGCAAGCAGGGGAGGGGTAGAGAAAGAAGGTGACACAGAATCTGAACCAGGCTCCAGGCTCTGAGCTGTCAGCACAGAGCCTGATGCAGGACTCAAACTCACCAATGGTGAGATCATGCCCTGAGCCAAAGTCAAATGCTTAACTGACTGAGCCACCCAGGTGCCCCATTAAGCATCAATCTTTTAAAGAACACGAATCACAGTTAAATAAGATTCCCAAGTTAGAGTACAACTTAGGCAAATATGTAAGTTGAATTGGGAATCTTTCTCATAAATTTTCCAGTTTTCTTTTCTTTTTTGTAAGTTTATTTGTTTTTGAGAGAGACAGCATGAGCAGGGGAGGGGCAGAGAAGGGGAGACAGAGAATCCCACTGTCAGCACAGAGCCCCTTGCAGGGCTGAAATTGAGAAAAAACCGTGAGATCGTGACCTAAGCAGAAACCAAGAGTCAGACGGACAGTTAACTGACTGAACCACCCAGGCACCCCTAATTTTCCACTTTTCAATCACAGCTTCATCTTATCAGGGTTTATCTCTGGGCATGAGAAAGTACATTCTTGTACTTCATCTTAACCCTTCTGGGCTTATTTTCAACTAGTCTACAGAGCAGATTCCTTGCCATCTGCATGGGAGACCTCTGTATGATTTTCCATTTGCCTCTCATTCCTTCTACTTCCCTGACTCTTCCTTTCTCCATATTGATATTGCAAACTTCAAGCTTATTCATAGTTCAAATAGTTTATTTTGGGGTTTTAAACTCCGGCACCTTCCTTCGTAGCTCTCAAATGTCTCATATCTAGGTTGCCTCCCTCCTTTTCCTAGAAAAGGGTTTGGGTTGCTTTTGCTCTGCCTCCCGGAACCCACATTTCCTGCACCTGCCAGGGCAAGAGAAAGCAGATTCTTTTTAATTACCTGCCTGTCTTCCGATGACAAGCTAAAGACTTGACTAGAGAAGGATCCACTTCCAAGTTCACATAGTTGTTGGCTGTTCCAAGTTCCTCATAGGTTGTTGGACTGAGGTCCTCAGTTCCTCTCTGGCTCTTGGCCAGAGACTGCACTCAGTTTCTTGCCACATTAGTCCTCTCCAGCATGGCAGCTTGCTTCATCAAAGCATGCCAGGTGAGGGGGCAGTGAAGGGATTCTGCCTATCTGGAAGTCAGTATTTGAAACTTCTTTTTAAATTTTTTTAATGTTTATTTATTGAGAGAGAGAAAGAGATTGAGTGTGAGTGGGGGAGGGGAAGAGACAGAGGGAGACACAAAATCCAAAGCAGACTTCAGGCTCTGAGCTGTCAGCACAGAACTCAGTGCAGGGCTCAAACTCGTAAACCATCAGATCATGACCATGACCTGAGCCAAAGTCAAACGCTCAACCAACTGAGGCACCCAGGTGCCCCAAGTCAATCTTTGAAACTTAATCATGAAAGTGACACCATCACTTTTGCTTGTGCAGTATTTTATTAATTAGAAGAAAGTTTTCCCCAGGGCGCAGATTACACAGAGTGTCAGTATCAGGAGATGGGAGTCAACTGGGGCCATCTTGGAAGTCAGCCAGCCACAAGTGGCAGTACAGATTTACTCATTACTCACCTTGAGAAGTTTGAGGTGCCAAGATGGCAGGTATGAGGAATTCTCCATGGTGTGTAAGGAAACCTATTTCAGTAAAGAATCCCCAGTCATTCCTTTATTTGGTGTAATCTTTACTCTTCCCTCATGGAGCCTCATTAACTAACAGGTAGAAACATGGTGAACTCTGCTTCCTTTTCTTCTATTATCTCTGTCCTTTCTCTAATAAAGACTTTAACAGCAAAATCTCTTTAAAATTAAGGAGTCAAGGAAAATAGAGAAATAAAGGAGCTGAATAATCTATTTTCTTGATCATTAGCCCTTAAATAATTTACATTGACTAAAATGTGATTCTTTTTTTTAAACAAATGAGAGCCAAGCAGACCACCTTAGCACTATTCAAAGAAAAAATATTGTGAGAAAAAAACATAAATAATAAGTCCTTTGTTACATGCCTGGCTACAAATGACACAGACGGTTAAATTAGAAAGGCAGAATGAAAACTTTACATCAGTCTTCATTCCAGCCCCATATAATATGTTATAATCCAGAACCTTCTCTAAGCTTTTATCATTCAAGTAACATACTCATCAGAAAAAGGATGTTTGAAGTAGTTTCTGGCCCTTTAATAATTTTATTTATTTTTTTTAATAGTTTGTTGTCAAATTGGTTTTCATACAACACCCAGTGCTCTTCCCCACAAGTGCCCTCCTCCATCACCACCACCCCTTTTCCCCCTCCCCCTTCCCCTTCAACCCTCAGTTTGTTTTCAATATTCAATAGTCTTTCGAGTTTTGCATCCCTCTCTCTCCCCAACTCTCTTTCCCTCTTCCCCTCCCCAATAATTTTAATAAAATGTGGTCTTCAGACAGAGGCAGCAAAAGTCAAGAATGTGTTATATTTGTGTTTCAATCCATATAATATTTTTAATTTCCTTGTAAATAACATAATCATTTCAAGAGTCCTTATTTTTCTCTACATGAGTTATAGCACAAGGAATTAGAGTATTAGTTAATTCCTTTCCCCTACAAAGCACAGAACTCTCTCACAATTTTTTATTTTGGATGTATAGTATTATCTTCACTTTGTAGTTGGGAATGGAGACCTAGTGAGTGAAGGCCTTGGGCCAGAGCCACACGATGAGGGACAGAACAGGAATTCCAAATCAGAGTTTAGGGTCTAAGGCCTGGGCACAGAGGCTGGCTGGCTAACCTGAACAGTACAGATAAGCGCTGAGCAAAGATGGTGCTCACTTCTAGCAGCAAGAGGTGTTCGGAGGGCGCAAAACTGGGTCTTTATAATTCTTGCTTCTCCCCTTGCAGCTTCTGGTGAAAGGAGCTCAGACCTTTCCATACTAGCTCCTCCTTGTTCCACAGACACAAAGAGTGTCCACTCACCCTCCTACTCCACCCCCCATCCTGCCACCCCAACACTTAGCTCCCTCACAGCAAAAGTGTGTCTCCACATTTTGTCCCAGAGCCTCATCCCCAGAAGATCTCTTATTATTCTAAAAAGGACAGTTACCACTGGCCCATTGCATATCCTCTAGCAATCCACCCCACCCCCAGGAAAACCTCACAAAAAGTGTCTTCAAAAACAGTAGCACTCTCACCTGCACATTCAGAAGAAATGGGGGAACAGTCTCTTTTCAAACACCCAACTCGGACACCGCAGAGGGTGTGATCTTCTAAATGGCTCTCAATTTAACGTGTGACATGATGGAAATTCAGGAGATTCTTTTCATTTCCCAAAGACATACTTACTCTTTTGGGACACATTCATGGTTGCTTTTCCATAATTATTTCTGACATATTACTTATCAGACTCCAAGTTCCCTCAAAGAAGGGAATTAAATAGTCACTCTCCATTAGAAATGCTCTGAACAACCAAACAATTTTAAGAGCCTTACTCTAGACAGTACACAAAGAGACATGTTGTAAAATCAGTTTCACAGTTTAGAAATACTGCAAATGCTAATTATTAACATAAGTGAATATATGAAGAAGGCAGTGATTACAAATCATTATCTATATAAAATAAAATTAAGGATGCAGAAACGTGCACAAAAATTGCATCTTTTGCTAATAAGAAATGACCACTTCTGTTCACATACAAACATACACACACATAGACCCAAACACTCACAGACCTCAAGTAGATTGAACAAAAACTCTTTCTAGAAGCTCTGCAACATACTTTTGTGCTGGCACCTCTAAAAACTATGGTTTTCTGTGGATACCACCTAGTGGTTCAGAAATGAGGCATCAACCAAAAACAGTTGTATCAGAGTTGCAATTAGAAACAGAGAACACTGCATCCCCAGTATGTTGTAAAGCCTCTGATCCCTCTTTATCTACATAACCCTTTCTTGAACCAGGAGTTAAATAGGTGAAATCTGTAGCCCTTTTTGTATTCTTCTCTTGGTAACTCCTTTTATTAGACAGGAGCATCCCCTCACCCCTCAACACACACTGTGTGAAATACTCTATAGCAAAGCTGACTGTGGCCCAGCTCTCCTGACCTTGTTGTGAGCATCTGTGGGGTCTAGATAAGAAGGGAGTCTGTCCAGTGTCATCTTCTCAATGAGGTCAACTTTGCAATACCGGCATACTTCTGATACCTTTATTTTGCTCTTTATCTTGCTCTTTGGGTTCTTTCTTTCCATTGTACTCATGGTCTTCTAATAAGCTGTGAAGTGTGGCAGAATATAGCATCCCAAAATATGTCATTTTGGCATAAGAATTATTTCAAGCTGAAGGCAATTTTGAGAAGAAGCAAATTTAAGAAAAATTCTCTGTCCTCCCACTATTTGCCTAGGCAGGGCATAAATGTTTTTAATAAAATTTATTCTCCAGTTGGCTAACATACAGTGTATACTGAGTGGTCTTGGTTTTGGGGGTAGGTTCCCATGACTCATCGCTTACAAACAACACCCAGTGCTCATCCCAACAAGTGCCTTTGTCAATGCCCATCACCCTTTTTTCCCACTCCCCTGCCCCCCATCAACCTTCAGTTTATTCTCTTTATTTAAGAATCTCTTATGGTTTGACTCTCTTCCTTTCTGTAACTATTTTTCCCCTTCCCTTCCCCCACGGTCTTTTGTTATGTTTCTCCTGTTCCACATATGAATGAAAACATATGATATCTGTCTTTCTCTGACTGATTTATTTCACTTAACATAATACACTCCAGTTCCATCCATGTTGTTGAAAATGGCGGGATTTCATTCTTTCTCCTAGCAGGGCATAAATTTGTAAAGATATCCATGAATGACAGAAGTTAATGACCAGAGATAACTCTACACTCATACCAGCCCCAAGACACCACCAGAGGAACTTACCTAACAAACTTCACTAACTAGCCTTTGTCTTCCATTAGTTACCCCTTATACTTATCTCCTGACAATTTGCTAACCTAAATCTCAAAGTCCTTTTCTTCTGTCTTATCACTTCCCCCAAAACATATTGTTCTTTTGTTAAGATGCTGTACAAGCCCGAGTTCTAACTCTCCCTTTGAGCTATTCATCACCAAATACTCCTATGTGTACAGGTGATGCACATGTTCATAAACTTCTGTTTATTTTTTCCTCTTCTTAATATATCTTTTGTCAGTCTAATTTACAAAATCCTAACCAATGAACCTCACATGGATGGAGGAAAAAGAAATGTTTAAATTTTTGTCAACTGGATAATGAACTTATTTGTCAGATTTACTATGTATCGTTTCTCTTTCCCACTAGAACCTAACACCCACAAGGGCAAGTATCTTGGTTTGTTTTGTTCTCTCATATATCCCAGTGCCTGGAAAAGGTGTCACCGAATAAATGCTTGTTGAAGTAAGGATGATTTACAAATGACCTAGACTTGGCAGTTCTTATCTGTTAGCTTCTGGTTTGAAACTAAGCCTCATAGTCCAGAGTGAAGAAATCACAGCACTGCTCTGATTCCATCTTACTGCTCATGTCTCTTGAAAAGGATTGTGAGCTCATTCATAGGTCAAAAACGCTCTATCTAGGGGGAAAATAGAAAACACAGGAGAAAAAATGAGGAAGGAAAAGGCCAGGCTAAGAGAGAGAAGTATCACACAGAGTTCCCCCTTCCTCTCTTCTCTGGATTGAGCTGCTTGCACTTCCTCTTACCTGAGTCTGTTTCCCTTAAAGATGAACTGTTTCATTCAGAGAAAGCTGTAAGTAGCAGCAATTACTGAGTTCACAAATAATGGTTGTATTTTTTATTAGGTAGGACCAAAGAAAAATTGATATTGGAGACTTATAGACATCTCTCTACAATTTTTTTATGTAGCTGCTCTGAAGGATAAGCAAGAAATACTAAAAATAAATGTGAAAGTGAATCAGGTAACATTCTCTTATGGGTGTAATAATGGAGGGTAGACCTGAATATGCATTTACTAGCTGCTAATTATGTATCATTTATACAAATTTTAAAAACACAATCATATTTTTCTTCTTTCTACTAAAATAACAAAGACTAGCAAATGCCTTAAATGATTTCCAACACAGTCACTTCCTTGTTATGTCCAGCACAGTGCCAACCACAAAGTAAGCATGTAAGAGATTATCATAGGAATCACTATGCATGAGTTAATAAAGAAAAAAAAACCTGTAAGAGAATATAGGAAGTTGTAAAAGAATATAGCAAGAGGGACATTTTAAAATAAAGACACTGAGATTTAATAGAGAGATATAAGGAGGAGGAGGGAGAAAGAGAAAGGGGAGAAGGAGAAATCACAGAAATGAGAGAGGCAAGTAAAAGGTAGTATGAAAGACTACCCCTTTCCAACATTCATCCTCCATGTAGAGATAATCCTTGAAAGGTTGACTGAGGCAGACAAATAGGGGTGGGCCCAAAAGATTCTTTCAAAGCTCAAAGCCAAATTTTATGGGAAGAAAAATCATTTGATGTAGATGATCTGGACTTTTTATTAAGTGCTGACAGCTAGCAACACTCAGCCCATGATTTATTCAGGGAGCTGGATGCAGCAAAGACAAGCAACGCGCACTTCATGCTGTCCCGCACTGGCTTTCCATCCACACCAGAGAACCTCCTCAACCCTTAAGATCACCAGTCACCATTTCCTCTCACTGAGCTACCTCCTTGGGTTTAGGGCTAATGGGGTCTAGTATGGGTTAGTAATCCTGCTCTTTGAATCTTCAGCTCACGATAAAAGCCACATACTTTGAGATTGTGCTCAAAGGTGCTCAGCTTCAGTGAAGTCTTTCCAGCCACAAACAACTTTTCTTAAGGAATTACAAGTCCATCTATGTACTGTGGGAGAGACGGTAACCTACTCATTCACTATGTAATGATCAATTCTCAGTAGCTTTTCCTTAGGCTTCAGGAGGACTGTCAGAAAATGTGCAGAAAATTGAAGGTAGCCCTTATATACCTTAGATTGTCTTTTATTAATTCCAAAGCCTACTGGGTTTGTAGTTATTTCTTTTTCCTTTGTTGAAAAACAAAAACAGAAACAAAAAAAAAAAATCCTTCCTTCAGTTGTATATACTTTAACCAAAAGACCCGGTAGCTTATTTTTCTCCTTTCAGAAATGCATCATGGGTGTGAATAAATCTGAGCTCGGATCTGACCTTTATCTTTACAATATAACATGAGCACAATAATAATTTACAGGGCTCACTCCTAAGTGTGACATTTCAATGAGCCTGGTAAATATCATTACCTGAAGCCGGCAGCCCACCAGGATACAGACTGAAAGGCAGGTGGGTGAGGGCATGTTCCAGAGAGGAATCATTAATATGATGGTGGATATGGTCCTGAAGTCAGCAAAGGTTTCATTCTCAGAGCGATGTCGGGTTAACATTGACAACAAGGTAAAAACAAAACCAAAGAGGGGAAAGGAGGCTTTCATGTAGCTGGAGAACAAAAAAACTCTAGCCCTTGTGATGCAGGTTGATGGACCGCTGAACATCAGAATGCATGAATAATGGCTCAAGGTCTTCCTTTTTCTCTCTGTGCTTGCAGACAGAAGGTCAAGGAGGCCACACCTGCTATGAATGGAGCAGAATCCCTAAAGAGTTGGGGTTAGGAAAGAGAGAAATTGGGGAGGAAGAAACAAGGAAATGGACTGATAGTTCTGCCTATCTTCAAAACCCAACCAACCTGTAAATCATAGAAGGTGTTTGGCATCCAATCTCACTGCTTTGGGAAGGCAAAGCTATCTATGAAATGTCCTTTCTTCCTACCTCCCCAAATTCCCAAGGCTACTTGTCTGACTTTTCTAAACAGATCTCATCACATGACCCCAGGATTTCATGAGCCACTTGATGGGCAGGTCACTCAGGGTGTCTTCTGCCCCTTCTCTGAAAATCAAAGCCTCTAGACTTGTGACAGACAAGTGTGCCCTTCAGCCTGGCTGGGGCCCATCAGATTCTTTATCGTCCAGAAGGAAGTGTAGACACGTTTCAGCTAGCGGAGAATAGTTAATGATGCCATAATATATATGCTTCTTCCCATGTTTGCCTATTTGCATCCAATTCCAAGAGGCACGTCGTCACTCCACACTTCCCATCTCTTGTCAGTTTATCCTGTCCCCAGTGTAGAATGGCATTTCTCCCTGTATCACATCACAGTGATATACAGAAAGCAATTTCTCAGAAAATTAAAAACAAATGCTAAAAACAACCCACAATATGTTCTGCTAGAATTCTGTGCTTTCATAGGGAAATCACTCTCCCAGGGACCAAGGCCATCTTCCGTGTTGCAGTGAAACCCCCTTGGTGCAGAGGCTTCTCATCTAACCCAGCTCTGCCCCCTACTACAATTTCAAATCTCAGGTTTTGGTAGGCTTCGGCAATATCTTGACAAAGTTCTCCTTGGTATAGGAAGGAGAAGTTGGGTTTTCGTGAAATACGTTCATACCCTCTTCTTGCCCATAACCAACAGATTAAATACACACACATATCACTTGCTGAGAGTTCCAGCTGTTGAGATTTTCACCCAAACATGTGAATAAAAACCGCAGGCAAAACAAGTGCTGTCTCTCATACCTTTTATGGATTAACAAATAGCCCTTACCCTGCTGATGCCCGTTCTTAATTGGACTGTGCTGTGAGGAGCAATTAAGCCTAAATGGCCACTTGCTGAGAGCTGGAGTAAGAAATGCCACAGCTTGAGGCATCTGCATTCTCCAAATAGAGCACATATGCTTTACTTTGGTGCCCATAAAAAAAAAGAAAGAAAGAAAGAAAGAAGAAGAAGAAGAAGAAGAAGAAGAAGAAGATGATGATGATGATTTACTTATCTCTTTCGTCCTTTTAAAAGTGAAAAGGGACCATTGTTTCATGCTGTAGGTGGAAATTATTCAAGGAAATCCTTTAGCGGTAAAATAATTCTTGCAACTTTTATGGAAATGAAAGATGGGGTGGGGTGAAAGAGCTTTGTTCCTCCATGAAAGAGGGTGGGAACTGGGCAAAAGAGGCCCCTTCCCACCCTCCAGTCAATTGATGGGTCTCCATTATATGTGCAGAGGACAGATCAGAACCCACAAAGTGAGGCTGTACACAATGAGACAGTCCCCTGGACACACAGATTATCACCTGAATGGCATGTAAGAGAGGAAACATTTTTTGGTTGGTTTTTTTTTTTCTTTTTTGGTAATGTCTATTTATTTGTGAGAGAGAGAGAGAGAGAGAGACAGCGTGCAAGCAGGGAAGGAACTGAAAGAGAGGGAGACAAAGAATCTGAAGCAGGTTCCAGGCTCTGAGCTGTCAACACAGAGCCCAACGCGGGGCTTGAACCCACAAACCGCAAGATTATGACCTGAGCTGAAGTCAGCCGCTTAACGGACTGAGACACCTCAGGCTCCCCAAGAGAGGAAAAGTTTTATTAAAGAATATTCAGAGACATCATTTTTTGATGTGTTTTTGCTTTTGAAAATGGAGAAGAACAAGAATGAGGAGGTTAAGAGAGGACCAATCTGTCCCTTTTGGCCCAGAAAAGTCGTTTCAAGCAGCATCTAAGATGTTCTTCTATTGTGCAGCCACATGCATTGGTGGATTCCATTACCGATATTTGTGTCGTTTTATTTTAGTACAGACAAGGAACTTTCCTCCTGAGCTATGAGGGGATCCACTGAAAAGATTTTGTTATTGTTGCTGTTGGTTTTCTTGTGGGAAAGAAGAAAAATCCATTGTTTTTGTAAACATTGTATTCATCATTATTGAAAAATAAATTTCCAAGTGATTAAGTAAAAAGAAGAGGAAAAAAAAAACTCCAAACCCTACGACCTAGAAACACCCATCATTAATCATACTGTGAACATCTTTCCAAACATCTCTATATGGACATAGGTAGATAGAATAAATAGGAGTAAGTCTATAAAACCAGAATCATAATATAGGAGCTATGTAAGCTATATATTTTTAGGTGTTCAGTTTTATTTTACTTCACTTTAACAACCACAATAAAACTGTGGTAATAGAGGACAAATGACTGAACTTTAGAAACACCGTTCTCTTGCAATTAGTTGTTAAAATGTATCTTTTTGTTGTTGAGGCACTGGCTTTTTAGATGCTCATGGACAGTTGAGTTTATTTTATTTTATTTAAAAACATTTTTTAATGTTTATTTTTGAGAGTGAGCAAGAGACAGAGCATGAGCGGGAGAGGAGCTGAGAGAAAGGAAGACACAGAATCTGAAGCGGGCTCCAGGCTCTGAGCTGTCAGCACAGAGCCCAGTGCAGTGCTTGAACCCCAGAACTGTGGGACCATGACCTGAGCCAAAGTCAGACGCTTAACTGACTGAGCCACCCAGCTGCCCCAACAAATTGAGTTTAAACTTCCTGATGCTAAGGGCCAGTCTTCACCCAAATGGGGAA
Source organism: Suricata suricatta (assembly GCF_006229205.1). Lineage (NCBI taxonomy): Eukaryota > Metazoa > Chordata > Mammalia > Carnivora > Herpestidae > Suricata > Suricata suricatta. The sequence goes on from NC_043705.1 coordinate 43,288,588, forward strand.
CTCCTTCAGAGGAGGATCTGTGGCAGCGCTGTTTTCAGGGGGCTCTACTGAAGGGTAGGTAATGTTTCTTTTTGTGGCTGTTGACAGTCCAGAGGGTTTCAACTTAAAGTAATTTTCATATCACTTTGGTGAGCCATTCATTAATCCTGTCCTGGATTTTAGCTGCATCCCTGCCGTTTACCCACTAGACACCCAAGAAACATCCTCCTTCCCCAGTAGGAAACCAAAAATATCTTCAGACAGGGTCAAATGCCCCTGAGAAGGTAGGTGAAAATCACCTCTAGGTAAGAACAACTACTCTAAGGTTTAAGAAAAAAATAGAATCAAGAGGAAAATACTGATAGATTAAAAGCATTTTTTATAGTTTATTGTCAAGCTGGTTTCCATATAACACCCAGTGTGAAAGCATAATTTTTAACCATACAATTCAATTTTGAAGAGTATCTACCCCTTGCCATGAAAGATTTTTAAAAATTGACAATTTCTTCCACATTTCTTCCTTCCAACTCCTATTATCACTTAGCCCTGATTTTTGTGTTTCCATAGGTTAAGACACATTTAGTCCTTTATAAATCTATAACTATAAATATTAGTAAACTATTAAAATAAATCCAGAATCACCCCATGTCCGGGACCATAGCTTCTCAATTCATTCCTGAGTTCATGAGGCAGATATTCACTAGGACTCTGCCAGAATAGGAAATAAAGTCTCTGCATTGTACACAGATATACAGTACCTCCACATTCTAGAGAGAAGTTCCGAGGAACCCAAGACACGCTCTCCAGAATATTAAAGATGCATGGCAATCCCAATCCTCCTATCGCCTCCTGCTCCAGCTTACTTATGCAGAAGACAAGAACTCAAGGAAGTTCTAGTGGAAGGTGGTAAGAGGGGTTGTGCTCTGCTCTTTCTCCTCTGCTCTCACCCATAAACACACACACACACACACACACACACACACACACACACACACACAGTGAGCTGAATTGAAGGACAGTGTAAGAAACAGTAGTAGAGACTTGTAGTGCCTGAAAAAAAATCTGAGACAGACCACTCATTCTTCTTTGGGCAACTGCACACTTGCTGATCTATTCTGTCCCTAACTGGGCCCGACCCAAAAAACCTGGGGAAAGAAAGTAAGGCAGAGAATGAAGGTATTGGTGAAACAGCCTGTACTCCAGGTATTTCATGGCCAGATGCATTTGTTTCCTGAGGGTGGGGTGCCCACAAACTAGCCTGGTTGAGCCATTTCACTAGTACCCTGGCCACGGAGACAGCCTGCGCAGCGACTGAATCTCCACAGCAAGAGACCGAGGAGTAGTCCATGGCAGACAGGAGCTGAGTCAGAGTCAGAGATCTTTCCAAAGCACCAGTTGCTTCTCTGGCAAGAAAGAAGTCCTAGAAAACTCCCCAAAAAACTCAAGTGTGCATCTCTTGAGAACTCCAGCTTGTGGACTTCTGTAAGGCAGAGTGAATGAGAAGCAGTGACAATTTAAAAAACAGGCAAAGCCACCAACTAAGTGCTGTTCAGCCCTTTTTACCCATCTCTCTTCTCACCACAGGGCACTAGAGGAGAAAGGGACTCAGAACAAAGAGGGTGTGAGGAAGGAAGATGAGGGAAGGCAGAAGGAAAAACGAAGGATGTCTTTGTAGAGGAGGAAAAGTCTTTGTTGTTCCACCCTCTTTGGTTTAAGGGCTAGAATCCACAAATAAAACTGATCAAAAACAAATTAATAAGAAAAAAGTTTTAATTATGTACAACACAGAAACCAACAAAGCAAAATGTGGCTCAAGGAGGTGGCCAAATGACTGAGGCTTCCATCCTATCTTAGGCTAAACACAGAAAAGGGGTTTTGAGGGGCTCCTGAGTGGCTCAGTTGGTTAAGTGTCCAATTTCCACTCAGTGATCCTACTGTTTGTGGGTCTGCACTCTGTGTCAGGCTCTCTGCTGTCAGCACAGAGCCTGCTTTGGATCCTCTGTCTTCTCTCTGCCCCTCCCCTGCTCATACTTTCTCTCTCTCAAATATAAATATTGAAAAAAAAAAAAAGAAAAGAGGTTTTGAGCTTCTCTGGTGAGAGGAGGGGGAGTTACAGGAATGTAACCAAGGGGCAAAGGTGCAAGAGCACCAGGCTCCAGGGGTCCCAAACAAAGCAGGTTCGGCCCCTGATAAAATCCAGAGATTGAGAAATGAGCAGTGGTGTAACAAGACAGGAATTTATTTCAGTGAAGCTATCACCAGGAAGACAGCAGACTAGCATCTCAAAGACTGTTTCTCAAATGCTGAAAATTCCTTTGGGTCATACCGCACGTGGGTGGTAAAGGTCAGCGTGATCATTGTCTTGGGATCAATCACAGGGGGTCCTGCTGTCATCAGGGTGGTACCTAATGCTTGAGGAAATCGTTTTGGTTCCCATCACAAGATGGCTTGGACCAGCAGGGTCTTCTGCCTGAGTTAAGAGATAAACTGGAAAGAACAACATAATCAATTAGAATGTACAGACGCAAGGTCAGAATGGAGGGAGTCGAAGTTCTCTTTCAGAAGGAAGTAACATGACTAATAAGGTTTGTTTTGTTATGCAGATAGGAGATAGGACAGGGATAAGAGTTGTCTCTTGGAGTAGCTCTCTTCCTGGCATAGAGACATCTTTACAAATGGAAATTATCTTTATAAGTTTACATTTCTTTTACCAAAGGGAAAATCTGTGCTCTGGTTTTAGACAGTTAAGGGAAATTAAAGAGGTTTTCAGAGTCTACAGTTTGTCCATTGTAGTTCACTCAAAATAATTCATACACCAAAGAGGCATATTTAGAAGTGGCATATGCTGGTACCCCTCATCTGCCATAGCTGTTCGACCTTGGGGTGAAAAAGAAAATAAGAGTTAAGTTGAATATGGGATAGAAGAAACTGCATTGGAATTTGAATCCTTGAAGTCACTGGAAAAGTGATGAGATCAAGCTAAGATATTATACAAACAAAAAGGAAAGATTTGCCTGGGAGGGTCTGAAAGCTGGAGGGGCGCCTGGGTGGCTCAGTCAGTTGAGCATCTGTCTTCGGCTCAGGTCATGATCTCGTGGTTTGTGGGTTCGAGCCCCACGTAGGGCTCTGTGCTGACAGCAGCTCAGAGCCTGGAGTCTGCTTCAGATTCTCTATCTCCCTCTCTCTCTGACCCTCCCCTGCTTGTGCTGCCTCTGTCTCTGTCTCTCAAAAATAAATAAAAAACATTTTTAAAAAATTAAAAAAAAAGAAAGCTGGAGAACGTGAATAAAGATTTTCAGTTTGGCTATTTAAAGATCAACCCATTCAATAAACTGATTGCATTTGTTTTGAATCATCTCTTGGTCCATTGGATTTATTTCTTCCAAGGACGCTTATTTCCTGGATTGCTTAGTACTTGCATTATTGAGAATATCTGTGGCCTTTAGATTTGAACTTGCAGTTAGTAGATGACTTAGTAACACTGTTTGATTTAGAACTTTATCGGCATTCCTTCACCATCTTTTGGCATTGAACATTGCTATGAACAAGTCTGAAGTGGGGCAGAAGTTCCCCTATTTGCGTGACTTAGTTTCTTCACGTCCATTTAAATCTTTCTTTACCTCATTCTCCATGACCTTTTAAGGATATGGCTTGGTGTTGATTGTGTTGTGCCAAACTTTACTGGATCATGCTGTTACCCTTCAGTGTGCTGATTCAAGCTTAATTGACGGAAACTGTTTTCTTTTATATTACTGAAATCATTTCTCTTCCATCTGTTCTGTTCTTTTTCTCAAAAATGTCAATTAGTGTATATTGGATCTCTTTTGTTCTTCTTCCATATCCAGTACCTTGTCTGTAATCTCATTTTATGCTATTGTTCTTTTCTATTTTATTCTGGATGATGATGTCAAACCTGCCATTATCTATACAACTGTGTCTTCACTCACATTTGTTTTTTCTGTGTTGTTTTTCTCTAACACTTGTTTTAGTTCTTTTCTTTATCCTTTTCTATTGCCATTTAATTTTTCTCAGAGCCTTTCTGTTGCTGCTTTGAAATCTTTTTCTCTGACTATAATTTTTGTTATAGGAAACGTCTTCGTGACTCTGGGAACAGTTTCTCTGCATTCTTTCTCCAGTTCCATAGGCAACTATTCTTGCAGAATGTTTTACATTAACTTTAAAAAAGTTTTTTTCTTGGAGCACCTGAGTGGCTCAGTTGGCTAAGTGTCCAACTCTTGATTTTGGCTCAGGTCATGATCTTCTGATTCCTGGGATCAAGCCCACATCTGGCTCCACACTGATAGCACAAAGCCTGCTTGGGATTCTCTGCCTCTCTCTCTAACCCTCCCCTTCTTGTACATTCACACATGGACACACACTCTCAAAATAAACAGTTTTTTTTTAAATTGTTTCTCAGGACACCTGGGTACCTCAGTCAGTTAAGGTCTGACTCTTGGTTTCGGCTCAGGTCATGATCTCACAGTTTGTGGGTTTGAGCCAACCACTGGGCCCTGTGCTGATAGCTGCAGAGCCTGCTTGGTATTCGGTCTCCCTCTGTCTCTGCCCCTCCCCTGCTCCCTCTCTATCTCTCTCTCAACATAAATAAACATTTAAAAAATTAAAAATATTGTTTCTCTATTTTCCCATCGATTATTATTATTATTATTATTATTATAGGGTCTATCCATATAGTTCCATTCCAATTATTAACTCTCTTCGAATCTTTGAATAGCTGAGTGGTTCTTTATTAAACCATTACATGTGATTTTGCTGAAAAAAGTATGGGATAAATCATACACACTTATGCTAAATCTTTATTTCCTGTGCTTTGGGGCATTTCTTCCCTCAGCTTTTTAGGTGGACAGGAACCTCCACTGGACATTGCTCTCTTCTTCACCTTACCTTTGGGATCCTCCTTCAACCTAGAGTTTAGAGTATTCATGGAAGGTCTTTAAAGAGAATACTGAGGAGTGTCTGGGTGGCTCAGTCAGTTAAATGTCTGATTTCAGGTCAGGTTATGGTCTTGTGGTCTATGAGTTCTGTGAGTCCAAGCCCCATGTTCCAGCCTGCTTCAGATTCTGTGTCTCCTTCTCTCTCTCCCCCTCCCCTGCTCACAGTCTGTCTCTCTGTCTGTCTCAAAAATAAATAATAAAATACTTTTAAAAATCCCTGAAGGCTAAATGGATAAGGATGAAGACTATCAAGGTCAGTTGATAATTTACCAGTAACCAGAGCAAAAGTAAGAACCCAGACTAACTGATAGCCAGTCAAGTATTCTCCCACTACTTCAGATATTACTCCTCCCCACAGAAAAATGTAAATAAATAAATGGAACGAAGGACCATCCTTTTTTAAATAATAGGACAACAAACTAGCAGAGAAGCCTCGTACAGCTCGCTCCAATGTAACTTACTTCAATCAGGTGTCTTTTAGAGGAGCTGTTTTGTTCTTCTTTTTTGCTTACATTTAAAGTTGAAATTGGTGGGGCACCTGGGTGACTCAGTCAGTTAAGCATCTGACTTCAGCTCAAGTCATGATTTCATGGTTTGTGAGTTCAAGCCCCGTGCTGGGCTCTGTGCTGACAGCTCAGAGCCTGGAACCTGCTTCAGGTTCTGTGTCTCTCTCTCTCTCTGCCCCTTCCCTACTCATGCCTTCTCTCTCTCTCTCTCTTAAAAATAAACAACAAAAAATTATAAAATTAAAATTGATCAATTTTGGTTAAAGATTAGTGAATACAAAGGGTAAGGTCTTGTCCAAATTCACTAGCCCTTTCCCCCGCAAATTCTCTTCATGAATTCTGAATTAAGAACCCTAGATAACCTGTATAACCCCCAGTTGGAATTTGGAATGCCAGAAATGTGTCTTCCTGCAAAAACAAGATGTTTGGAGATTTTTCAGGTAGTGGGGCAAGAGTTAATCACTACAGGAAGAAGCAACCAGGCTTGGTTGGACTTTCCAGGAGGCTAGGGGTGGGGTTTCTAGGGCAAGAACTAGGAATGGAAAGATTGCAGCAGCACCAGCGACCCAACAGTGAAGAAAGATCCCGGTCTTGCAGAAGGGTCTGATAAAATTCCTTCTGTTCCTACTTCTTCCTCCCCTTTTTTTCTCTTCTCTCTGTTAAAAAGTATAGAATAGCAAAATCCTGTTGGAATCATTCAAAAGAAATGGAATAAAACACAATAATTTGATCAGAGTTTTGTACAGCAGTAGAATTTAAAGGTACACAAATAGTACCATATGATTAAAATGTCATCAGTGAGGCAATGCTTATGAATTGAGATAGAACAAGACACAACAGGATCACATTGCCAAATAAGACTGACACGCATCTGAGATCTTACCAAGTTGCATGTTTTACTAGCTATTTCAGAGATACAAGTAATGAAGAGGCATAGGTACACAGGTTCAGGTGGGAGGGGTGCAGGACCCCTACTCCTATTCCCTGGGTCTTTTTCTTCCTGCGTCAGAGGTGCTCTGGCCCAAGATAACAGATGAAGCCACTGAGAAAGATACACAGCAACCTCGATTATCCTTGCTTAGTTCTGGAAACACCTGAAGCATCTCCATTTTATACTCCGATATTTACATGATTTGTGTGCATTTTCCAGAGAGCTTTGCCCCACAAATCCATAGATTCCAGGTTTGTTTACCTGAGAAATTCTAGACAGCAAAGTACATTCTGCTAAAAGCATTCCATGGGTTAAGGACTCTCCTGCTAACAAAAATCATTTTTGTTTGTCAAGAGAACTATCATTAGTGTGTTTACAAGATTAGACTAGTTTACTAGCATCTCTCTTCTTTAGGAACCCATACATCCTCCCCTACCCAAGTATATGGAGAAAATGGATCATAGACTTTCTGCTTCCAGGATATATTATGCTATATGCAGGTACTTTTGTGCAGTCACAAAAGTTTATATTGACAGAGATACTGCTTCTGATTAATTGATCAATGACAAAAACATAAGCTACCATATTTGTATCATCACCTCAACTATGCATAAATATCACAGAACAACTAAAAGACAAAAATACTATCAAAAAAAACTAAAAATATTTCAGTTTCATGATTATTTCTGGGACTATAGATTATGGGTGATTATTTTGTTGTTTATATTTTCAGTGTTTTCCACAAGAACTTTGTATTACTTTCATTGGCTATTTTTTTTCTCTGCTTTAAATTAAAACACACAGGAGAATACAAGTAGGGCAGTGGACAGAGCACAAAATTTGAAAGTAAACTAATTTGGATTCAGACTCTGGCTTGACTACCCACTGTTATGAGATCTTGGGCAAATTCGCCTGTTTCTTCGGCTGTAAAGTGAGAAACATAATACTCACCCTCAGGGTTGTTGTGAATTGTAAGTAGATACATCAACCACAATATTAGGCACCTCCTTAGACACCTTCTGCCTGCCAGCCTCCCATGGACGGCCAACCAATCTCTTGCTCTGCGGGAGCTTCTTCCTTGGCTATCTCTACACAGTTGGGCCAACCAACCACATGCCTGGAGTTGCTCAGTCTTCCTGCCATTTTTAGATCTCACTGAAACAAAACACAAGGCCTAGGATCTTGCATTCTGGCCCCTGCTGAAGTGTGCAGAAATTAACTCTCCATTGGATAAATGTTAACCAGTGGGGAAAGAGACATGGGGAAAATAGGAAAATTTATCACCCCACTTTCTGCTCCAATCAATTGATTTGAGGTTTGGTTTTTTTATAGTCTTTCCAGAACAGTCTCAATAATTTTGCAAACACACCTGCTAAGTGGCCTGCCCTGTCTTTTTGTGCTCCCTACAAAGCATTCATTAGTCAGTGCTAGTAACTTTAATTGCTTACCATCTTGTCTTGCCTTACTTTACTCGGTCTTTACTTTTGCTGCTCTGGGTTTATACTCAAAATAAATTATCAGTATTTTATTTCATCCTCAGACTCTGCTCTGCTTCCTGGGAAACCTGAATCTAAGACAGCAGATAATTTAAATAAGGCACCCAGCATATTACAAGCCCTCAAAAATACTTCTTATATGTATAAATATATGAGGAGCATGTGTGCATGTGTGTGTGTGTGTGTGTGAGCACACATGCACTAGATAATATGTGAGATATCTTTGTTGTATTTTTTAGGTCTTTAAACTGTCACTGTGCAATAAAATATTTTTTGTTCTCATTCCCACCTCCTGTCCCATTCCCTCCTATAAACAAAGTAGAAACCCAACATTCTCATTGTAGCCAACAGTCAGATTGCATTCATACTATAAATTATTATTAAAAAAATAAAAATTACATGCCCAATGTATATATTAGTCAGGATATCACGACCAAAAGCACAAACCTTAACATCAAACAGTCTTAGATCGGAATCCTAATTCTATATCATATAGAGACTCTCTCCTCATTTGAAAACTGATGAAATAATTATCTGCCTGCAATGTTGAATTAAACAATGACTGTAAAAGTTTTTAGTACAAGATCTATATGTTAGATTATTATATTTGTTTTGTTATTATTGTAAAAATACCATTTATAATATATACATTCCAAGCCAACCCATAGTAACATTTAAAAATCTGTTAATGAAGAGTGGGAGTTAAGATGAAAGTGGACAGTAATGCAGTCATGTGTTAATTATGTTCTAATGTTGTGTTGTATATAATCCATGGAGGATCCAAAATCCTAAGGAACATGTCAAAACTGTCATCAGTCAGAGGTGTGGCTTGCTGATAGATCAGCAATGCCCAAACATGTAGAGAAGCAGGGCCGCGAGGCAAGGCTGGACAAGGCAGCCTGCGGCCTGAAGACATCTACCCAGAACTATGCCTGGTCCTCTGGAAACAGCTGTGGAGGCTAGGAGAGAGAACAGAATCCATCACCCTTCTCTGAGATCTCAGGGACCCACTCAGTTTGATTGGGGTCCCATTCCTAGTTTTGCAGTGCAATATTAGATAGGGAGCCTGAGTGAGCAACCTTCTCTTTAGGAGAAGCCACCGTTCTAGAGCTCAGGAGTGCTCCATAATGCCACTCTAACCTACCAGTTAGAATTTCTCAAGCAACACATCTTATAGATTTTAGTGGTCTAGGTTGCTAAGATATCTTCCTGACTTATCTGGATTAACTCAGGGTAAGGCTGAACTTGAAGATGAAAGGCAGGTGATGGTCCAGGTATGAAAACTGAGCCACAGAGCATGATGGATAGACCTTTATCAGGAGAGAGAACCCAGAGAAGTTACTGAAAAGTCTGAAGAAGGCCAGAGGCCACAACATATCCATGACCAACTCATAACAGGAAACTTTGTATTCCTAGTGTCATGAGCAAGATTAGAGTAGATCTAAGCAACACACTTGGAGTTTGGTCTCCAAGGACATTGGGTCCTCACTCATGCTAGTGCCAACTTTATGCAGGGACATTTTAAACCCAAATCTTCACTGAATTCTTTTACAAAATAAATCTTCTAGGAAACTGTGGCTTATACTACCTGCCTCCCTGCTTCTTTAAACAAAGATTCTCTTGGATTCTTTATCTTTTCATGGAGAAGCAGTATAGTGTGGAACAAAACTTCAGTCTCCTTTCCTCTCCCCACAAATACTTCAAAACTCAGTATCATTTGCATCTTTTCACATCAGGATATCATCCATCTCATGGCTTAACATGATGAGATGATGCTGGAGGACATTATTATTTTATGTTTCTATTCTGAGAAAGATGTCTCTCTTCAACTTAACTACTAGCTGACAAAAATAATGTTGAACATCTGCAAGAGATAAAACAACTTGAATCCAATTTCCTTTCACATAGATTAAGAGCCCCATTCTCCTGTCACTTATGTGGCATATAACTCAATTTTTTGCAATATTTAAATGAGAGGCTAGTTTTTCAGGTCTGTCATGTGGATGACATAAATTTTTTATTTTGTCCCTTCCACTGATGTAGTGGATATATGAGACCCTGTCAGAATGTGGCAGCTCAAAAAAGAAAAGGGGAATCACACACTAAAAGACAGAAAGGCCAATAAAAGGGAGAGGCTTTAAGAAAATCTCTTCTTTTAAGAATACAAATAAGTAAATCATACAATGAGATATGTTCCTTCAGGAAATGCAGCTTTGAATTGCAGCCTGAGTCGCCTACATAGATTAAAGAGAAAATGGCCTATAATTTGTAATCAATTTGACAGTCAAGATACCTAAGCAGAGATGTAATAATTGTGACTAAAACAAAAAGTAGTTTGATTGGTTCAAGTAACTGGAAAGTCCATGGGTCATTTTGGCTTCAAGTAATGGCTGATTAAGGACTTATACAAATCTATTTCTTTTTTTGTTTTTATGTATTTATTTTGAGAGAGAGTGTGTGAGCAGGAGAGGGGCAGAGAGAGAGAGAGGGAGAATTCCAAGCAGGTTCCACACCTCACAGGGCTCAAATCTATGAACCTGTGAGATCATAACCTGAGCCAAAATCAAGAGTAGAAGGCTTAACTGACTGTCACTAAGGCACCCCCCTCCCCCACCATGTCTATTTCTTGATGCTGTTGGCTCCATTTTCTTTTGTGTTGATTTCATTCTCAAACTTTCTCCACGTGGGAAAAAGTTGGCTACAATAGCTCCAGGCTTATGTAACTCATCTATTTAGGAGTGTCAACTTGTTGGGCTATTTTCTGGGTCATTAGGAAAACATAAAATACTTCAGGTAGTCAAAGCTCAAGGAACTAAATTCAGGGAATTGGTCATGTGGGTGATGAAAAAACTGAGAACCAAAAAGGAAGTGATCAAGAAATTAGGCAGGAAGGCTCTAACATTCTTGGGCTTGTAGAACAAAAGGAAAAGGTGATGTTATTGGAACCCAAAAGCTTAGGTCAATTGGAAGAATCCAAAACCATGTCAAATCTGTTAAACCAGAACTAGGGTCATTGAGAAAAAATAGCTACTAATGGATATATTCCTGACAGTAGAAGGGAAAGAGGAAATTGCCCTGACTTCTTTCACCTGCTCTCCCATCTCTCGTCAGGGCCTCCTATTGGACAAACCTAGCTGGAAACCAGTTGGCAAGGATGTCCGGGATTTGTACTTACGTATGGTATATAGCAAAGAAAGAATATGTATGCAATCAAGCGGACAAGTGACAAGCATAGGATTTAAGCATAAAATGATTTTATTTCTCTATTATAATTAGCTTCAACCATAATCTGTTGAATCTCCCTTCACTGACCCCAAAAAGATGGATACTTTAACAACATCTTGATTAGATTCCCCTAATTTACTGATTAGTTTCAGTTACTGAATCTCTGTGTAGTGTTTAAGCGACATGTGTTAGCACATGGGGTTACCCTTGACCAGTAAGGTAAAAAGACCATGGAGAATGCTCAGGCAGTACACAAAGGGCTAAGTAGTTAGGAGAAATATTTGTTAGATGCATCATTGAAGCTAAAGAGAACTCCTGGCCCACATACAACCAGGACTTAAGTCAGCGCCATGCAGGACCAGTGAAGAACTCTAAACCAGGGAACAGCCAGGGCCAGGAGAAGGGTAGCTCTTGGTCTAAGAACCACTAGGACTGGAGCAGGGGAGTTCTCAACTCTCAACTCATCTGTAGTGAGGACAGTAGTTCTCAGCTGGCACAAGTCAGTAGTATAGGGCTAAGGAGATAGCATCTGTGATCTCAAGATTAATTATATACAAGGGATTGAGAAAATACATGATTGATAATAATAGGAACAGGACACTTACAGTCTTCAAATATGGGAAAGTTGAGTCCAGAATAAACCATTAGATGTCAGATGGCAACTGGAGGTATCTATATAAACTAACGTTAGTGTATATGGATAGAAAAATATAGAGATGACTAGAGGAGTGTAAGGAGGGTACAGATAGGTTTTTGTGTGTGATATATATACATATATATACATATACATATACACTAAATATATATGCATATATATATTTAGCTTTTTTTTTAGAGGGCCTAGAAGCAACATCCCCATAGCAGTGAGCACACTTGTTCCCATAACTTGGTTTTTAAGTATCATTGTCCACTGAAAGGAACCAAGCATCTTTGGAGAAATGGCTGATTCCAGAGATGGGGCAGAGAAGGTACAAACAAGCCTAGAACATCTAGGGCCAGAATATAAAGAAGTGCTCAGGGAGTAAGAGGGACATGTTAAAAGATATAGGAAACTCCCACTAGCCAAATCTGGGGCAAATTGAGGACTATAATATATATTATTGCATTGAATTATAACACATTGAATAAAATAGTAATCCATGGCTCCATACAAATAAATAAATAAGTAAATAGGGTAAAGGAAAAAAGCCTACAATATATTATCAACTAGTAACTGTAGAAGGAATTAGGAAAATTGTTATTGGATGGTAATAATTGATGTAAGCAGGAATCATCGATGAATGCTTAAACTAGTGAGTGAAACACTGACAAGGAACAAGATATTTCCACAGTCTCATGGTAGCACCCCATGAAACATTCATTAATTTTACAGCAGAAAGACCTGGCAGATAATACCTGAGCCAAATGAAAAGGGTTCACATCACCAATAATAGAACAAATGAACATCATGTGTATACTCTCACTTCTGTGGTATTCCTGGAAAAACTTCATTATGTTAATCTAATCCTGACAAGAATCAAATTCAAATTTAGGGACATTCTACAAGGTAACTGGCTTGAACACTTGAAAATTATGAAGGCTTTGAAGGGTCAGGAAACACTGAAGCACTGTACCCAACTTGAATAAACTAAAAAGAAATGACAACCCAAGGCAACATGTGATTCTGATTTGGACTCTCACTGTATAAAGGACATTATTGTGAAAATGGGTGAAATTGTAATGGGCACTCCAAAATGTACATTTGCATAAAATCAAAATTGATTTCCTGACTTTGATGGGAACATTATAGTTTTATTAGAGGATGTCTCTTGTTTAATAAATCTACAGTGCAGTATTTAGGGGTAATGGGTCATTTGTCTGGTACCCACTCACAAGTGGATGAGGAAAAACGTGTGTGTGTGTGTGTGTGTGTGTGTGTGTGTGTGTGTGTGTGTGACAGAGAAAGAGAGAGAGAGAGAGAGAATAATAACAATTGGGGAACATGGATGAAAGATACACAAAAGTTCTCTATTCTATTTTTACAACTATTCAGCCCTCCCTACGTTATGCCTTCTAAAAGGTGTGAAAATAGAATCACCGAGTCCCCAGGCCATGATGTTGCAGATATTTTAAGTCTGTGCCCACAGCCCACTCTTTTCTCCCAGTGCCTACATGTCTTCAAAGGACTGGCCTTTAGTGGTTTCCTGTGGCAGCCACACTGGTATGCAGAAGTAGGCCCCAGCTTGGTGGGACCTAAATCTCATACGTTTTGAAGAGCATTCATTAAGAAAAAGAAATTTAAAGTTAGACATAAAAGTGAATATTTATTAAGAAAGGGCACAAGCGACTGAGGGCAAGGTCACAAAAGATCAAGCTGTGTTAATATCAGAGTCCATCTGCCACTGCTGGATTGGTAAGTTGGACCAGATCTGCCACCGGGAAGTAGTCCACCTGAAGAGGCATGGACTGAGCAGAGTGGACTAGCTCTACACCCGACCCTTTTGTAGAAATAGTTCTTTCTCTCTCCCTATTGCTTGGACCTTTCTCACCAACAGAGTAAAAACTACAGACGTCTGAGTTTTGGCTAAGGAAGAAGTACCAACTCACCCTAACTTGTGTGTCCTCCCTCCAGCTTTGGTCAGTGCAGTAGAAGGATAGCCTCGTTGCAGCTGTACAGAAACAGAGCGCAATGCGAAGCCAGGAGGCTGACCTGTGGTTGAGTCTAGGTCTGCAGGGGGCCGTATCAGCATTTGGTCGAACGCTTTAGGAGTAATAAACAGCATGGTTTACCTGACCTATTTGTCTGTGCCTTGGAGACCTCATGGGGTGGGGTTGGGGCTGAGGGGAAGCTGGCTGTTGCAGGATCTCTTTCCATCGGCTACATCCCATCCCATCAATATCCATTCTTCATATTAGCCTCTGTGCGAGTATTGAGAAAGTGGCTATCTGAAAACCTTTCCCTCCAACCCTCCCTCTCACAGGCTAGTAAAAGGCAAACAGAGATCCTTCGTTCTTTCTAAGAGAGTATGTTGTTTGCACTTACTTGTTCATGAAGAAAATAACAGAATTGAAAAACAGGAAGAAAAAAAAGTAACTAGATAGTGAGACTGGAAATATTATTCCCTCCACTAAGCATTTCACCAAGATGAAACCTGCTTCACTTTTATAACACAACTCATCAAATAACGGAGACAGCTCATAATATTATCTATCATGCTATGGTAGTGTCCTTGGATGCTACAAGAGAACACGTGTGGGTAGATTGCCAATTTGTTATTTTTAGTTCTTGAAAAATTTGACTATGGGGGGAAATTTCAAGAAAATCTCCCAGTCCCCAACGTGTATATAGAGCACTTGAAGCACATCTGTCAGTAAGAAGCACCAATTACAACTGCAGGCGCTCGCAGGTGACCGGAGGATTATTTGCCATCCATCCTTCTCACGTGGGCTTAGAGAGGAGCTTCTTATGAGTGTCAGCTCAGAGCATGGAGCCTGTTGGGTGGGAGGAGCCCACCTCTCCCTCGAGCCTTTGCATTTGTTTCCTTCTGATGGAAGCATTCTTCCCAGATCCTCACTTGGCTGGTTCCTTCTCATGCTCCATGTCTCACTTTAGATTTCGCTCCTCAGAGGAGTCTTTTCTGTCACCATATGAGAAGTCACACCCATTCCCAACCCCGTCACCCTCTTGATTTAGTGCATATCCTTTACCATATGCATTACACCTGGCTATTGTCTGTCTCCCCCCAACTAGGTAGGTACGTTGCCCAGTTCATCACTTTTCCAATGCCCCACTCAGGGCCAAGCATGCAGTGAGTGCAGAGTATATTGTTAATTCAACAGCTGTGAAAAAAAGAGAAAAACAGAGACTCATGAACTGAATTAATGAATAAGTGGATATGTCATTTCTTTTGATAAGTTTCTTTCATAAAGTACTGAGTACCTCCAAAGGAAATTTTGGTTGGAGAATGAAGTCTGAAATGATTCTCAAATGACAGATTACAGTTTCAAGAAAAACAAAAAAGGAACTTAATCTTTCTGTCTCCAATTTGTTCCACCAGCCTGTGATCTCTAAGAACACAAAAAAAAGTTTGAAAGGACAGACACTTTGCTGTAGTACCTAATAAAGAGGCCCACTGATGACTAGAACTCATTGTGGATAATTTGTGGTAGAAAGTTGAAAGAAACCCATGATCTAGAACTTCTGTCCAAGCCTGGTTGCTCAGATAACCAAACCAAGGTCCCCTGGCCAGTAGCCAGGAACTGTGATGAAAGTCTGATGGATGGCTGTGTTCCATATGATCCCCTAGAAGTCCTACAATAACAAACACTGTGGGAGCACAGGGTGTGCTCAAAAGGTTACCCATTTTTAAAAGCTGCTGCTGCTGCTACCAATGTTAGAATCTACATTATGGAACACAGATAACAGACTCTATTTTGCAGTCTGTTGCCAAGGTTCTTTGTATAGATAGTGCCACCACTGGAAATCTCTAGCTTGGGACTCAAGACCCCATTAAAATGGGGCCAAAATTGTTTGGATTGTGCTATACTCCATCTTATGAATAACTGCCCTCAAGTAAGACCTGGAAGTTTGAGGTCTAAGTCAACCTGAAAGAAAATTAAACAGTTGTAGTTAAAACTATATTATTTACTAACAAACTTTCCAAAATATTTTCAGATGTTTCTAAGCACATTTATATCCCCCTTTCTGCTTCATTACCTTCATGATTTGCCATAAAGATTATTGGTGGTGAGAGCGCCTGGGTGGCGCAGTCAGTTAAGCCTAAGACTTCAGCTCCGGTCATGATTTCATGGTTAGTGAGTTTGAGCTCTTTGTCGGGCTCTGTGCTGACAGCTGTGAGCCTGCAGCCTGCTTCGGATTCTGTGTCTCCCCCTCTCTCTGCCCCTCCCTGCTCTTGCACTATCTTTATCTCTCTGTCTCTGTCTCTCTCAAAAATGAATAAATGTTAAAAATAAATAAATAAAAATAAAAGGAATTCTGAGAACTGTATTTGTGAGTGTCTAGCCGAAATGTCAAGGCACATAACACAGGAGAAGAACGAAGGCAGTGAAAATTTTTCTCTCTCTAAAAAACAAAATAAACATTACGTTTTTTTAAAAGATTATTGGTCTTGGATAACTTTATGATTTAGTCCTTTTTAAAAAAGCGTATTTATTTGAGGGGGGTGGGGCAGGGCCAGAGAGAGAGGAGAGAGAAAATCCCAAACAGGTTCTGCACTGTCAGCGTGGAGGGCATCATAGGGGCTTGATCTCATGAACTGTGACATCATGACCTGAGCTGAAATTAAGAGTCAGGCATTTAACCAACCAATTATAGATACCCCTATAATTTAGTCTTTAGTGAAGAAATTTTCTGATGGGCTCATATCTGAATTTGAGAAAGAATTACCATTTCCCTGAGGTAGAGACAGGGACTGTCAGGACTTTGTGGCCCCCGCTTTGGGAGAGTGGGACCATCTTTATTCATAAAAAGGATATTTGCATCTCATTAGGCTAAAGCATAACATTGTTATTGTTGCTCTACTGGAGTTCGGATATGTGTAGAAGTCTGTGCATGTTCACTCAGTAGCTAAAGAAAAGGACTGTGACAAGTATTAAGCCATCATTTTATTGTATTGTATGTATTATTATTATCATTATTATTGTTATCATTATTATTTTGAGTTCCACACCCCCATTGCAGTACTGAGGTAGGGAATGCGCAAACCGTATTTCTCCTTTGTCGACTGGTTCCATGTTAGCTCCTGCCAATAAGAGGGTTCTAAAGCGAAATTGGAAGGCAGGAGGAAGAAGAAGAAGAAGACATTTGCTCCTTCCTGTTTGCCTGCTTGCTGCCTGTCATTATTGCTCCATCTGTGACCTTTCACCCCAGTCAGGGAAGGTCGGTTCTAGCTATAAGCGTGTCCCATGTCTGGCTTCTCTCTATATTTCCAGAATCAGCCTTGTCACACGCCACTCACCAAGACCAGCAGCTGAACGCCAGCTTCTTAAGCTCCTGCGTGTCAGGAGCTCTGCCTTCAAGGTCCTGAACTAATGCGGCAGTTGGGTGATGCCCCCTGCTCAGTGTCAGCTCTGCAAGGCCCCTCTTCTGAGTTTCCAAGTTTTGATAATCCCAACTTTTCCCTTCTGGTGGGGTTATTATCTCTGGGATCTCTCAGTGTTTTTTTTTTTTAGTACTGCAACACCTGTTACCAATTTCTTATATTATCTCAAAAAAAAAAAAAAAAGCTAGTGTGGTTTCCATGTTCAGGAGTCCTGATTGATTCTTGAGTGTAACAGGTGTCTTCTTGGGGGTGGGGGGAGGAAGTGGAGGAGTGAACAGAGATTGTTTATAGTCAGACAACTTTAAGAAACACTGAGCTAAGTTAAGTTTAAAAGGTTTCTCTGCAACAGAACTTATCAGAGTCTGTGCATATGCTACTGTGCAGTGATTGCAAACTTTCAAGTGAAGGACATTTCCCAAACTTAACTGAGCATGGAACCCATTCAAGTGCAAAGTATTTTGTGAGGTTAATGCTCCATAGAGTGCATATTCAGAAATTGGTGGACTCAAAGAGTAGTTCCAATTCCTGGAACTCCCAGATAAACTGCTCTATTACCAATAGCAAAATACATGACTCCCTGCATTATCTTGCCCAATAGAAGGTACTTTGTTTAAAGGAAAATAAAAATCTGGAGGGATTTGTAATACATTCATTTCAGGCCAGGTCCCTTCAGACAAAGCAAAGTGGAGAATAGAGGCACTTTTTAAAAAAAGAAAATACCAACATTTTGGTGAATATTCCAGATATTTAGATGGCTATAAAGTTCTTCATAAAGTACATTCTCTTAACAGTTTCAACTGAAAAATTGACCTTTGATTCTCTCTATACTGATATCTGATTGCTACTTTATTGATAGTGAAAATTCTACCCAGGCCTCTGGTCTAGCTAGCTAGACGGCATTTAATTCTCCAGTAGCCTGCAATTATGAATTCCACTGGCTAAGAAAATTCTCTTTCCTTTTCATAAATCAAATGCACAATGATTTATATATTTAACATCAAAGGGAACTTGAGGCCCAAAGAATTGCCGCATGAGGGCCTTTTGTGGCCAGGTCTGCAGCCACAATTCAGTAAAAACTGTCCACTGGATACAGATGTTGAGAACAGGTCTGCCCACTGTCTTCTGTCATGCCCACTCTGCGTGCCTATTATCATTCCCACTGTGAAAGCCCGCTAGTCAATTAAGCTCTAGTCCATTAAGCTCCCTGTTCTCTGAACTCTGGTGGTATTTATTGTGTGCACCCCAATTTTGATATGTCATAAATGCATTTACATTGTTGTTTCTTTATAAACATAAATGCCATATCTCTAAGTGAATTGCAAATTCTTTGAGAGCAAGGACCATGGAGTATGGCTACAATAACCGTAATATCTGGATATGGTCTGAAAAAGACTGCCCCTGATTTCCAAGTTGATTCAAATGAAAAGTATTATACATTTAAAGAGCAGTATTGGCAGATAAGAAGGAAATTACAGGGGCGCCTGGGTGGCTCAGTCGGTTAAGCCTCTGACTTCGGCTCAGGTCAGATCTCACATTCGTGGGTTTGAGCCCCGCGTCAGGCTCTGCGCTGACAGCTAGCTCAGAGCCTGGAGCCTGCTTCCAGTTCTGTGTCTCCTTCTCTCTCTGCCCCTCCCTCTCTCATGCTCTCTCTCTGTATCAAAAATAAATAAAACATTAAAAAAATTTTTTAAAAAAGAAAGAAATTACATAGAATCCAGATTTGGGGACAGGAGTGGGTTATAAAGTCAGTAAAACACCTGTTTGTTTTAGAACTTAGTGCCTTGCTTGTAATAGATGTTTGGTAGATGCAGGTTGATGATAATGATGATCATAGAATTAGAACATTTGAGATTCCCCTGGGATCTCAAATGGAGCAGACTAAAGGTGTACTCATTTGAGCAAATGTTTATTAAATTCCAAATATAGAAAGAATGATGGAGAAGTAACATGGAAAGAACACTGAGTTGGAATCAGTCAGAATATGGTATTTTAAATGCCTACTTACTCACTGAGACTTTGGGCAAGTATTTAACTTTCCTCAGCATCATTTTCCCAGTCTATAAAAGGAAGATAATAACTACTTCAAGTTGTTACAGTGATGATCACATGAAGTGCTAGTATATTACACATTTGACACATAGTAGGTTCTTAATAACTGGTGGTAGTAGTAGTAGTAGTTGCTGTTGCTGATACATTTTTTTAAAGTTTATTTATTACACACATGTGAGTGGGGAAGGGGCAGAGAAAGAGGGAGAGAGAATCCCAAGCAGGCTCCACACTGTCGGCACAGAGCCTGAAGCGGCACTTGGACTCAGGAACCATGAGATCTTGACCTGAGATGAAATTAAGAGTTGGATGCTGAGCCAACTGAGCACTCAGCCACCCCTGTTGCTGTTATTTTTTACAGAAAGCTTATACGTACGTGAGCAGAATCAGTAGTCACCACCCAGGGTGAAAGTATTCACCTGCCCTTTCCACTACCTAAAACCCCAAGCACAGGGGCGCCTGGCTGGGTCCACCAGTGGAACATGTGACTCTTGAATTTGGCATTGTGAATTCAAGTCCCTTGTTGGGTATAGAGATTACTTAAAAACAGCACCTTTACAAAAAATCCAAAGCAGATTCATTCCCCTGGGTTTAAAGATGATTCCCTTTCTATTCCACAAGACATTAATCCACTGTCAATATTTATTGCTTAATGTGCATTTGTTTATCAGCCCTAATAGCTAACCGATGCATTGATTCACTCACACAGTGATCCCGTACTGAGGCATTCCTTGCTGGCTGACACCTGAAAGGACAAACGATTACAGAGGTGAGTACGCTGCTCACGAGCTTTGCCCTCAGGGGACTTGAAGTCTTGCTCTGTATTTGCTTGAGAGGAAAGTGGAGAGAAAACAGAGGGGAAAGGAGGAGCCAAGCATAAAAGTTGTAAGGATAAAGCATATCAGTAAGAGCTTCGTCTACTCTACCTTGTTGCCTAGAACTCCCCTGGTTCATTTTGCAGGTGAGGAAACAATATCTATAAAAGATTTAGATAATTAGGAGGTGGGGTTTTTTTTTTTAACAAATCACTATTTGTTTTATTATCTAGGCTAGTGGGTAGCTTTGCGTTCCTCAAAGCCATGCTGCCTATGCCTACTGCGCGGAGGCCATGGCTCTCCTCCTCTACGAGCGCATCACGAATTGGGGTGATATCCTCCTCACAGGGCTGATACTGTCTTCTTCTGAACAATAAAAAGGACTTCCTAAAGGAGTTAATATTTTAAAAAAAGTAAGGGGCACCTGGGTGGTTCAGTCGGTTAAGCGTCCAACGTTGGCTCAGGTCATGATGTCACGGTTTGTGATTTTGAGCCCCACATCAGGCTGTCTGCTGTCAGCACAGAGCCTGCTTCATATCCTCTGTCCTCGTCTCTCTGCCCCTTCCCCAAAGTGCTTCTCTCTTTCTCAAAAATAAATAAACACTAAAAAAATTTTTAATCTTATTCAAAAAAAATAAAAGGCCAGCAGCAGACTTATTACAAGAATGAACTGTTAGAGGGTTGTATCATTTGCATGCAAACAATAATTAGGGTAATTATGCAGGCTTGGAGGACCGGGGTTGTCCCCACCCACCTATCCTTTGGTTTTGCATTTCATTATATTCGGAAAACAGTGCAAGTGAATGTCTTTCAAAACAGTTTGGAATTCAAATTGTCTCTAGTTCGTGCTGACCTTAACTCCCAATTCATCCAAATCAGTAAGACTGAACTGTAGTTTCTCAAAGCTTTTGGGGGCTGATTGCATCTTTTTCTCCTGAATTATCTGGACTCATCCCCAGGTCCACAACAGAATGGCCGGCCCCTTGCACTTGACTGGCTGCGTGTACATTTTGAAAAATTTGGGACCACTTCTCCTGCCCAGAGCCTTTTCTTTCTTTCACCCACGAATAATCAAGTTGTGGTCTCGAATGAGAACTCATCGCCTGACATATTTTATAACTTATGGGAGTGTTGCATCTGATGTGAAATGATCAAGTTTTATGATCTATGTCTGCGTTTGCAGTTTATTGACTCAGAGTTTGGGTACTTAGCTTCTCGAAATGGATTTAATGTGGCCAGATTAGCTGGCCTTTCTCATGAAGGCCAACTTGATCGCTACCCAGGAGTTACAGAGCCCCTCCTAATCCCCTCAATATTAAGTCTGATTCAAAGCTGCGTATGGGCCTCATCAGAATAATGACAGCAACAATTCCTCATATTTGTATAATGCTTAATATTTTTTCAAAGCACTGTTGTTAAATGTCATTCCCTCCCAAACCAGGCTCAGTGATAAGAAAATGAGAAGAATCTCGTTTTCCTCATTAAAATAAAGTAAAAAATGTTAATACCAGAGGAAATGGAGCTGCCAGTCCTCTGTTCCACATTCATTAGCAGAATGCTGCTAAAAATTGCCTGCGATTCATGTTGTGCCTAGCAGTCGTGGACAGTCAAATCAGTCTCGCTGCCTCCCCTCAGTTTCTCCAGAGAGCACAACTGCTCTTCCCTTCAGCTCTCCTCCATGGAGACACAGGGTGGTCTGTCTGGGGCAGGGGCCTCCCCTCTAGTGGCCCCCTGCCAGCTATGATCAGTGTCACCAGGCAAAGCCCTCTCAACTGCG
The DNA here is from genome assembly GCF_006229205.1 of Suricata suricatta. Classification (NCBI taxonomy): domain Eukaryota; kingdom Metazoa; phylum Chordata; class Mammalia; order Carnivora; family Herpestidae; genus Suricata; species Suricata suricatta. The sequence goes on from NC_043705.1 coordinate 43,310,356, forward strand.
CTTTGAATCTGAAATCCTCCTTTGGGTTTCTCCTCTGCTCACCACAGTCAGTCCAGAGATGTCAGGCCCTGGAAGCTGACAGGGACTCAGTCATGAGTCTTCACCTGCTAAGTGGCTCTGGGACTTTCCACAGTCCTTAAGATCTAACAAGCCACACTCCCTGCAATCACAGCTTTGCTAAGGGTCCCCGCCACCAGCAAAAGGAGTCAGAACAGGCAGAGCTCACAGGGATGCTGGGAAGCCTGGCAGAGGGAGCCAGAAGCAGGTCAGCTTCTAAAGGCTCCAGCAGCATTTTCCCGGCTTGCCCACTGGTTCCACTCTGGAGGTGACTGTGTGTGTCTGATCTTGGCCTGGCTCCCAAAACTGAAAGTGGGGCAAGCATCTATCTGTGTGCTCTGTCTCTCGCCTTACTATCCCTAATGCAAGTCTCTTTATGACTACAAAAAGCTAAGGGCTATATTATAGAATAGCTTTAATCCTCTGGTATCTTGCTGTCTTCCCTCAACAGCACCACTGGTGCCCCTAGAAAGTACCTGGGCACCTCAGTGACAGCATGAGCAATTGTCCATTCTTTCCATATTTCTGGCAGGAGACATGGTAGCCAATAGTGCTGGTAGCAAAATACTTACAGCTCTCTGCCTTCAGGTACAAGTAGGATATACTTCCTGCTCTTCTCTGAAGTCAGGCAAAGCATGGGACACGCTCTCTACCACAAACAGAGAGCAGAAGTGATGTGTGTCACTTCCAGGGGAAGCTTTCACAGCCTGAGCGGGACTTGCCACCTTCTTGACCATTTGGCCACAGTGACAGTGGAGATATATTTCAAGAGAAAACCTCCATCCTCCTGGGCCTGGGTGACTGTGATGAGCAGATCCCAACAGCCAGCTGACACAGGACATGTAGCATGAATAGAAAATAAAAGATCTATTATGTTGTGCCACAGAGAGCGCTGAGTTGTTCATTGTTACAGCACACACTGACCCAATTTGAGTACCTGAGTAGAGGAAGGCACTGGGAAGATTTGAAAACCAGCCCCTGAAAGCTCCAATGTTTCGGCAGTTAGGAAGCAGCTTGACCTCTGTTGGAGAGTGTGCGAAGCGGCTCAGCCGTCCGGACTTGACGAAGCAAAGGGCCGTCACCGCTGCCCCTACTGCCATGGCTGACATAATATGTAAAATGTATAGCTTGTTGTCAAGATAATTCCACTTCCTGAAAGTCTCTCTCCTTTTGGAGAGGGCACACATTACACATTTTCTTCCCTACATTTTCAGAAACAAAGGAAGAAAAAAAAGGATCCTGCCAAACAGCATTTATATTTAGCATGCACCATATGCACATGTGCGGTACGGAGCACAAAGACATGTGGCAGTCCCGCCGGATTGAAATCAGCAGGATAGAGAGCAGGAGATATAATATGTAAGTGCGAGACTCACAGGCGTATAAATGTAGGCATTTCTGAGAACAGAATGGCTCTTTGTGTCTTGACTTCACAAGATTCCTCAGTAGCCACTTCAGAATATTCTAGGGGAGCGTAATCTTTAGATGCAAGGCCATGAGTGAAAGGAGGGCTCTGTGGGCAAATGGTCTTTGAAGTGGAGTGTAGTTACTTAGGGCCCCTGTAGGTTCTTGTTAATCCACTTGACTACATCCTCCACTGTGGAGCTCACTTCTGGATGGGAATTTTTTCTCCTCAGAGTCACAGAGGGACAAAATATTTTGAGGGGAAGATGGTGTCTACCAGCCACAAAGCCACGCTTCCTGAGCGCTTGATGGTTATGAAGGGGGCATGAGAAGCAAGAGCTTAGGCCCTGAACAGGGAACTGAATCTAGGAAACTGCAAATAAGGTAGCAAAGCAAACACATGCATACACAACATGAAGCAGGATGGCATAATGGCTCCCCGCCGGCTTTACCTGGCAGGTGAGTGTTAGAAGAGGCTTTTACCTGTACTCTGCTCCCGTGAGGGAAGGTTTTCTCTCACAAGGCCGCCCATGGCCCTTTACTCACACCACACCTAGCGAGCACTGATTTTATTGATTAGATATGGATTATCCATTTACTGGATAAAAACAAACCTTCTATTAGTTGGATGAAATTCAGAATATTTTGCTGTGCGTATGTGCATATTTTTGTTGGGTTTATTCCTATGAAGTTTATGGGTTGCTAGGTATTCACATATATATTTTAATGTTTACTTATTTATTTTGAGAGAATGAGAAAGCAAGCAGGGGAAGGGCAGCGACAGAGAGAGAGAGAGAGGGAGAGACAGAATCCCAAGTAGGCTCCGTGCCGGCAGTACAAAGCCCGATGTGGGTCTCGAACTCATGAACCACAAGATCATGACCTGAGCCAAAACCAAGAGTCAAACACTTAACTGAGCCATTGAGGTGTCCCTCATATATTTTATTAGAATACTGCCCAGTAGGTTTCCAAGTGTGTACAAGTTTGCACTCCTACTAGCAGCCTCACCAGTACATGGAGCTGTTATTAATGTTTTGTTGGCTTGTTTGCTTGGTTTTGCTTTGTTTTAGTGTTTCTGGTGTATATGTTTTGTTTTGTAATTATGTTAAACACCTTTTTAATTTGTAATGATAAGCACCTTTTCACATGCTCAGTTGCCAGTAAGGCATCTTTTTGATAAAGTGCCTGTTCAAATCTTTCTTATTTTCTGATAGGATTATCAGCCACTTATTTGTAGGAGTGCTTTTTATATTGTAGGAATGAGTCCTTTGTTGCATATATGTGTTGCAGTTATTTCCTATTCTTTGGCTTGCTTTTCTGTGTTTTTAATGATGGCTTTTGATGAGCAGAAGTTTTTAATTTTAAAGAAGTCCTGTTTGTCAACTTTTTTGTTTAATACATTTTGTTCTAGGACATCTGCCTACCCCAGCCATGTTTTCCTGTATTTCCTTCTGAAAGCTTAATTGTTTTAGCTTCTACCTTCCAGTCTATGATCCACCTCAAATTAATGTTTGTGCACAGTATGAGAAAAGGGTTAGTTTTCACCTTTTCCCCTACCTGAACATCTAGTTTCTAGTATCTTTTATTGCGAAGATGTTCTTTTCCCCCACTGAATTATAATGTCCCCTTTGCCTTAAATTAAGTGACTGTATGTGTGTGGTTCTGTTTCTGGGCTCTGGTGTGTTGCTTCACCCTCGTGTCTGTATCATCCATTAACTTACTATAGTTCTCTAACATATTTTAAAGTCTGGTAGTAGATGGACTCCAACTTTGTTCTTTGTTGAGTATATCTTTGCTCTTTTTGACTCTGAATTTCCATATAAGCTTTAGAATCAGCTTGCAAGATCCTCAAACCCAACCTCCTAGGACTCTGATAGGGGTTGTACTGAACCTATAGGTCAAATGGTAAGAACTGATGTCTTAACAATATTGAATTTTTAAACCCACAAATAAGGTATATCTCTGAATTGATTTAGATCTTACTTATCTCAGCATATTTAGTAGGTTTTGTGTAGAAGTCCTATACATCTTTTGTTTGACTCATTTATAACATTAAACACGTGAATTGTTTGTGGCCAGCATAAATACAAATGACATTATATATTTGCCTTAGTAAATTCACTTATTAGTTGTAATAGTTTATCTGTACTTCCTGAATTGCCATATGCAAATTATGCAATCTGGAAATAGTAACAGTTTAATTTTTTCCTCTCTGATCCTTTTATTTTTAGATATTTTTCTAGGCATTAGTATTGCCTAGAATCACTAGTAAAATGTTGAAGTGGTATCTTACATCCTTATTTTATTTATGCTCTCAGAGGAGAAGCTTTGAGTATTTTGCTATTAAATTTTTTTATAGATGTTTATGTATATCTTAGTAGCAAATGAAGAAATTATATAGGTGTACCAAAATGCACACACAAAGGTGTTTATAAACAGCAGTATTCATAAGCCAAAAACTAGAAATAGACTAAACATTTGTGAACATTACGAGGGATAGATAGTACAATATATCCATACATATAATTTGCAGTGGAATACTATGCAGTAGTATAAAATGATGGCTTACTCCTCTACTAGACAACATGGTGGTTCTCACATAATGTTCAGTGAGAGGACACAGTTCTGTATAAGAGAATTCCTTATATTTGGATAGATTTTTTTTTCCAGCATTGCAGCCCTCTGAAAGTTTTTATCAGTGTAAATTAGAACATCTGATTTTAATGTGATCATTCATGTTAGAAAATACTTCTTTATTGCCTTTTCATTCAATCTCAGACATGTGCTGTTATCACTATATATCTAATCAGTTAAAATAATAGTTCCTGTGGCAAACACACCACAAGGTGACCTTTCTTGACTCATGTCTAATGTAATCCCCTCTCTTTGAGGGTAGACAGAAGCTGTTACTTACTTCCAGCTCATAGGAAATGGAAAAAGTGATGGAATAGCCACTCCCTTGAGTGGATGACATTATAAAAGGCTGCATCTTCCTATGAGTCTTCTGTAGGCTTTTAAAAAGTAGGCTGTCATGTTGTGAGAGGACATGTAAGGGAACCACAGGTGGCCTCTAGGAGCTAAAAAGTGGCCCCAAATGACAGTCAGCAAGAAAACTGGGCCTCACCCCAAGGAACTAAAATCTACCAACAGCCACGTGAGCTGCCAACAACTACACTGTTCCCCTAGTTCTAGAAAAGAACCCAGCCACAGCTAATACCTTGATTATAGCTTTGGTAGACCCTGAGTAGAGCACATAGCACTCCAGACCCCTGGAAACTGGAAGATGATAAATGTATTTTGTTTGAGGACTCTGTGTTTGTGTTAATTTGTTACATAGCGGTAGATAACTAATACAGTTCTACTGACTGTCACTCTACCTGTCTTTTCATTCTGGAGGGAAGAGTACCTATGGACTTAGAACCAGAATAACCCATCTAGGAAATGCTTTGAGGTGGATTGGTGGCCTTCTAAACCTGGTGCACAGCCGTCATCCTAGGATCCCCCATACTCCTACCTTTGCCATCTTATTCACTTTTCCCATGTATTTGTCCCAATTAGTTTAATTCCCTTTCTGAGTGGAATTCCTCCCTCAATAGTTTCCTAAGAAAGTATGTGTGGGAAGTATATTTTAAAGATCTTACATATCTAAAATATATTCATTCTACACTTCTTTCTGATTGGTAGTTGGGCTCTATATACATTCTAGGTTGGAAATAGTTTTGAAGGCAGTTCTCCAACACAGTTGCTCTTGAGTTAATTAAGAAATTTTGATTCCTGATGCTTGGTATAACATCTGCTTCTGTTCCTCCTCTCTAGAAATATTTAAGATTTTCTCTTTGTTCCCAGTGTCCTGAATATCCCAGTAATATGTTTTGGTAAAAGTCTGTATTCATTATTGTTCTGAGCTCTCAATGAGCCCATTCAACCTGGAAACTCAAGTCTAATAGGCCAAAGGAATTATCTTGAATCATAACTTTCCCTGTTTCTCTGTTCTCTCTTTTGGGAGTTCCTATTACCTAGATGTTGAACTACTCTCCTGTGTAAATTTTCCACGAAACTTTAAAGAGCCTACCTAGCACATCTTACAGTGCATAACATGAAGTAGAAAGCTTCCACTAGGATTTCACTCAAATTCTTATTATCCTCTACAGGTAGAAAAAAATGCCACCTTCTATTTTCACTGCACTTTTACCCCAGCTGGCATTATTTCTTCTCATGATTTTCTGGTCATAGTGGTTTCTGAGACCCCTTTCCTTTCTCACAAACCACTGAATTGCATGTAAAGTAAAACTTTGCCATTGCTTTTTGTGTCCCTGCTTTATTTCCCAGAATGTGTTTTCTATAGTAATTGTTCCACTTTTTTCCTTTTATCATGTTTTTTTAGAGCATTTTGGGACAAGCTGTTACATCAGTTAGGAGTCTGACTTGCAAGAGGTAGAAATCCAGTTTGAGCTAGCTTGAGCAAAAAAAAAAAAGTGGGGAAGGGAAATTTACTTGGCAGATACAATCGAGTTACTGAAATGCAGATTCTTCTGGACTTCAGAAAAAAAACGAGACTGGGGGTTGAATAACGTGTAAATCAAGTCTCCACTTCTTGCCCCTGCTCCTCTCTGATACTTTTATTCTTTTCTCTTGAACTTTTATCCGTATGACAAGAAATACGGTCACTAACAAACAGTTCCAGAGTTCCACAGCTTGCAGCTTTAGTCACTGGTGAGAGACTGACTCTGAATCCAAAATCTCAAAATCCTGGGTAATGAATGTGACTAGCCAGATTGGGTTTAGGTGTCCCGCCTCGTATCAATCAACTCTAGATAGGAAATCAGGATCACAGAACAATAATGCCTCGTGAGTGAATGATAGGGGAGGAGGACAACCCTCAGATTATGGGTGCTGATGCCAGGAAGACTATCCCTCAGATATTCCTGGTAGCAAACCTTCTTTTCCAGACGGAGGAGGCTTAGCAACAGGTATCACTCCTCTCTGAGACACAGAGGCCCGATCCTTCACATGCTTAAATGATATTTGGCATCCAAATCCTACTGGGCACAAAATTCATTTAGAAACTGAACAGCCCAAGAAAAGAACTGGGTTGAATCATTAATATCTTTTCCAAATTCATAGTTAACAGTCAGTAAAATCTGAGTAAATACATCCAGGTAACAAGTACTCTTAATAAACAGCAGATACAAATCTCAATAAAGACTTACCTTAATGGACTTGATTAGTAATTAACCTATCCCCAATTTACCAGTTAACTTACAACCTTCCTTCTCACTGGTGTAGACCTGATTCAGAAGACATGGGTAGAAAATAATGCTTATTCCTAAGCGGATGGTGAGATCCCTGAGTAGGTAGGTAGGTCACAGGAAACCTTCAAAAACTTTAACACTGAGGTTAATAAAAGCAGAGGTAATACGATTCTGTGTCAGACTTCTTTTACTCATTTTATTGGGATGGTGGGTCTTTCTAAAATGTTTTCAGCTTCTCCCAAGTCATTCAATAATTCACTCACCTTTTGCTCCATTCTTTATTCTTTTAGCTATGGCTTTGTCTTTTCACTGCTGTCTGTCTTCAACTTTTGGTTGAGATGGTTATCTACAGAGAAAAAATTCTTCTAAAGAAAGCAAAAATCTAACTTACAGTTGTAAAAACTATTTTACACTATTTTTGTATAATTACTTGAGTTTCCTGTAGTGGAACAGCTGAGAAAAATTGCTCTAATTGTGTAATTTTCTGCAACTACTCTGGGACAAAAATCTTGGTAATTGGATTTTTTTTAACTAACAAGTCGTCACAATTGGATAGTTCTGTAACTATTTGTGCTTATGCTTCAGAAATTTTCAGTGGATATACAGTGTATTTCAAATGTTTTGCATCAGCTTGTGGTCTCAAATTTGATTTATTTAACTTTGGCTTTTAAAATAGATAACAACTCTGATTGTACATTGTCTCCAATAAATGGACCTTTGCTAAGTTTTGTAGCCTCTTCATCCCCACCCCACAACACTCTGCTGTTGCCATGGGAACCAAGATCCTGGCATGTGTAGCTCCACCCCCAAGAGGCTCTGTCTCCCAGAGTGCTTTGCTGTTACTATGGAAATGCTTGCCCATTAATCTTGTTGTCCTTCTACTACCAAAGCACCTTTAACTGTCTCAGGCAATCAAGTGATGTTACCTACAGCAGAGAAAGGAAAGACTGTTTCCTATTCTACAACTGTAGCACTGATTTTAATCAAGATTTAATCAAGGACCAGAAGAAACTAAAGCTACTCTAACAGTTCTCTTTTAAAAAATATCCAAGCCGAATCCTGATTGATGCATAGGCACATGCGCTTGTTCATGCCCTTGCTTGAGACCTCTGAAAAAGCATGCTACGTATTTTTAAGCTACTTTTATATTTAACATACTTTACAAAAGAGCCCAGTGGAATCTGGAGGACAAGTAATCAGTCACTTTTTTACTAATGAAAACAATGTAATGCTTAACTCAAGTTTTCTGAAGTATGTATTTTTGGAAATAGGCATGAAAACCACACACACACACACACACACACACACACACACACCTGCTGGCTTGAACAAAATTTTGTCATCCTATGGAATTGATGGGTAGTAACCATGACACAAGGGAAGAAAATTAGCTAATGAGTTATAGATATTTTTATAAATTTTGCCTTTTCTATTACTTTCAGCTTAGGCATCTGTGAATCTTTTTTATTTTCTATTGAATTATAGTTGACACACAAGGTTACATTAGTGTCAGGTGTACAACATAGTGATTCAACTATACGTTGTGCTCTGCTCACCCCCAGTGTGGCAACTATCTGTCATTATCCATATCACAGTACCATTGACTGTGTTCCCTGCGATACACCATTCTTCCCCATGAGAGCTGTTCTGTTTTTACTTAACATTCTTTTAGCACATACCTTTCTTTTATTTATTTATTTATTTTTATTTTATGTTACATTATTTTATTTTTTAATATAATTTATTGTCACCTTGGCTAAAATACAGTGTGTACAGTGTGCTCTTAATTTTGGGGGTAGATTCCCATGATTTTCTCTTACATACAACACCCAGTGTTCATCCCAACAAGTGCCCTCTTCAGTGCCCATCACCCATTTATCCCTCTCCCTCTTTACCCATTAACCCTCATTTTGTTCTCGGTATTTAATAGTGTCTTATGGTTTACCTCCTTCTCTCTCAGTTTGTATCTGTTTTTACCCCATCTTTTCTCCCATGGTTTCTGTTAAGTTTCTCAAGTTCCACATATGAGTGAAACATATGATATCCGTCTTCCTCTCACTGACTTATTTCATTTAGCATAATACCCTCCACTTCCATCCATGTTGCTGCAAATGGCAGGATTTCATTCTTTCTCATTGCCAAGTAGTATTCCATTGTATATATAAGGTACATCTTGTTTATCCATCCATCAATTGATGGACATTTAGGCTCTTTTCATAATTTGGCTATTGTTGAAAGCACTGCTATAAAAATTGAGGTACATGTACCCCTATCAATCAGTACTCCTGTATCCTTTGGATAAATTCCTAGTCGTGCTATTGCTGGGTCCTAGGGTAGTTCTATTTTCAATTATTTGAGGAACCTTCACACTGTTTTCCAGAATGGTTGTACCACTTTGCATTCCCACTAACAGTGTCAGAGGCTCCCATTTCTCTAATCCATGCCAGCATCTGTTGTTTCCTGAGTTGTTCATTTTAGCCACTCTGACCAGAGAAAGGTGGTATATCAGTGTGGTTTTGATATGTATTTCCCTGATGATGAGTTATGTTGAGCATCTTTTCATGTGTCTGTTGGCCATCTGGATGTCTTCTTTGGAAAAGTGTATGTTTATGTCTTCTGCCCTTTTCTTCACCAGATTATTTGTTTTTTAGATGTGGAATTTGGTGAGTTCTTTATAGATTTTGGATACTAACCCTTTATCCCATTTGTCATTTGCAAATATCTTCTCCCATTCTGTCAGTTGCCTTTTAGTTTTGTTGATTGTTTCCTTCGCAGTGTAGAAGCTTTTTATCTTGATGAGGTCCCAATAGTTCATTTTTGCTTTTATTTCCCTTGCCTTCAGAGGCACGTTGAGTAAGAAGTTGCTGTGGCTGAGGTCAAAGAGATTGTTGCTTGTTGTTTCCTCTAGGGTTTTGATGGTTTTCTGTCTCACATTTAGGTCTTGCATCCATTTTGAGTTTGTTTTTGTGTATGGTGTAAGAAAGTGACCTAATTTTATTCTTCTGAATGTTGCTGTCCAGTTCTCCCAGCACCATTGTCTTTTTTCCATTGGGTATTCTTTCTTGCTTTGTCAAAGACAGTTGGCCAAACATTTGTGGGTCCAATTCTGGATTCTCTATTTCATTGGTCTATGTGTCTGTTTTTGTGCCAACACCATACTGCCTTAATGATTACAGCTTTGTAGTAGAGGCTAAAGTCTGGGATTGCGATGCCTTTCACTTTGGTTTTCTTTTTCAACATTATTTTGACTATTTGGGGTGTTTTGTGGTTCCATACAAATATTAAAATTGTTTTTTCTAGCTTGGAGAAGAATGCTGGTGCAATTTTGATTGGTATTGCATTGAATGTGTAGTTTGCTTTGGGTAGTATTGACATTTTAAGGGGGGATTGAATGTATGAAAGGTGTTCTTTATTTATTCTTCCAATGCATGAGCGTGGAATGTTTTCCCATTTCTTTGTGTCTTCTTCAATTTGCTTCATAAGTTTTCTATAGTTTTCAGCATACAGATCCTTTACATCTTTGGTTAGGTTTCTTCTAGGTATTTTATGGTTCTTGGTGCAATTGTAAATGGGATTGATTTCTTGATTTCTCTTTCTGTTGCTTCATTATTGGTGTATAGAAATGCAACCAATTTCTGTACATTAATTTTGTATCTTGTGATTTTGCTAAATTCATGGATCAGTTCTAGCAGCTTTTTGGTGGAGTCTTTCAGGTTTTCCATGTAGTGTATCATGTTCTCTGTGAAAAGTGAAAGTGTGACTTCTTCTTTGCCAAGTTTTAGGCATCTGTGAAATTTTGAATTTGACACTATGGTCATTTGTGCAAAGTAAAAATAGGACTTACTGGTAATTCTGGAAGGATTTTCCAGGTCACCAGGAAAAAAATATATTTGAAAACAAATCTCAGCCTGGTCACTCTGGATGTGAAATGATAACTGGAAAGATTAGACTTGCTCTGACAAATGATATGTGTCCAATAGCTGTTTTTAGAACTAGGAAAATAGCATAAATATAGGAGAGGGCAGAACCTAGCTGATGTCTATAGCAAAGAGAGGCTGCCTTTGCTCTGAAAATATTCACATGATATTGAAGATGTGAGCAAGGAGAGGAAAGAATGTTGGTGGGAAAATAGGAAAAAGGACCAGGAGTGTCCCCTCTTTTCTAACGACCCACAGAAGCAGGAATGGTTTTGACTCTGGGCCACCTAAACAAGGCAACTTGTTGCTTTGGCACCTGGCTCTGATGCAAAACAAAACAAAACAAAACAAAACAAAACAAAAAAACAATGAATGAATGAATGTAAGAAAAATGAATAAATGAACTGGCTTGGCACAGAATTTTCGGAGATTTGTTCAAATGTCTGATAGGAAAGAATGTAGGCCCATAAGCCTACCACTGATACAATGGCAAGGAAAGTGTTCCTGCAGAAAGCAGATCTTGTATGTAGATTAGAGAATACATAAAGTAACAACTTTAGCATTTGAACATCACCTTAAGCTTCCAGTGACCTGTTTGGTTAAGTTCAAATCATGTGTTATCCCCTCAGTTGAATTTTTTCCCATCCCCTTTTGTTTCCCAGGGTTTCTTTAACAAAGTACCATCAACTAAGTATCTTAAAACAACAAAATTTAGTGTTTCAAGGTATTGGAGGCTTAAAGTCCAAAATCAAGATATCAGCAAGTTCATGCTCCCTCTGAAACTTGTAGGAGAGAATCCTTCTGGGCCTCTTCTAGCTTCCATATTTTCCAGAAATCCTAGTCATCCCTTGGCTTGGAGATACATTATTTCAGTCTGTGCCTCCCTCATCACATGGCCATCTTGTCTAGTGTCTCCATATCATCTTCCCTCTGTGCATTCCTATGTCCAAATTTCCCTCTACTTATACTAATGCAGTCACATTAAATTAGAGGCCCACCCTACTCTAGCATGACCTCATCTTAAGTAATTACATCTGCAATGACCCTATTTCCAAATAAGAGTATGTTCTGAGATACAAGTACTCAGGACCTCAACATCTCTTCTAAGGACACACTTCAACCCATAACACCTTCTCTCAGAGATAATATTAAGATAAGTATAGAGGAAAATTAGTTAATAATTAGAAAATTCAGTTTTGGGAAATCTTGACCACTTTAGGCCATCTGAACTCCTTCCGTTTGTGGAGTATAAGTTAATGGAGTCATATTTATTAAAGTTCAATTTATTTTCCTACCAGGGAGGATACACATGAGATAAAGATAATGATCATGATGATAGTGGTGGTGATGGCAGCTAATACTTAGTGAATGCTTATTATGAGCAAGGTGGTATTCTAAATACTATACATGTATTAATTTATTAAGTTCTTACAATCATCTAGTGAGGAAGCTTCCTGTTATTGTTCCCATTTTACAGATGAGGAAACAGAAGCACAGAGAGGTTGGTTGGGAGCAATGTAGCCAGCATAAATACCACTGTATCTCCATAAGTTTATCCTCACTTTCTACCCTAAAATCCTCAATGTGATCACAATAAAACTTGGAGCTTCCTTATTTAGAGTACACCTTTATATACATCCAATCCCCCAAAAGCAAATTCAGGAAGGAACTAAAGATGGTGTTGTATATCTTTAAATCAGCACTAATTTCTCCTCCCATGTGAAAAGGAATGTGCATGTGCCGGTCCACATAGGTCTCTGTGGGAGGCAGTACAGCCAGCATCTTGATTTGCTCAGGCCGAATCCCAAACGCCATGTTATTTTCAGCATTTCTTTCTTATTTTTATGCCTGTAGAATGGATCTACTTAATACCAAGTTTGGAGTATTTATAGACATAGGAATATAAATTCCTTCCCCACACACACAAAAAATTCTGGGTCATCAGTGTAAGAACTATGTGCCAAAAAAGTTGTATTATGCTTGTTATTTGCCTAGATCTGGGAGAGCCAGGGTGATTGATAGCAATTAAGACATCAGTATTCTCATTCTCTTGGGATTTCTTGGATGAATTACAAGAGCATACTGATTTGACTTGTTTGTCCATCCATGTATTTAATTAGTTCCACCAGAGAACAACAAAGCAAATTCTTTGTTGTATGCTCACCAGAGCTTCTATGTCCTACGGTAACTTTATATAAAAACAGGACCCTCACAAATAGAAAATGCACAAAATATGTGAATGTACTCATCTCATCGCTGGAGCCTTTGTTTTAGGGACATAAATCTATTGTGCATTGTAAATATTTTTTCATAAAATGTAAAAGCTTAACACATTGTGAGCATTCAAGAGTTATAAAATAAGATACAAGTTAATCAATTAAATGGAAAACTTAAACTGGAAGCAATCCCACACCTTGGGTAAAACTGCAGAGTTTAGTGCCACTCTCCAAGTCTTGAGACATTCCATCCTGGAGAGAACAGAAATGAAATCTCCTCTATTTATATTTGCCTTCCCTGTCTACTGCCTGAGGGCTTTTAGAATTCCTGATTGACCTTCATGGGATCCTGCATGACACTGATTTTGATGAAAGGACAAATTTTGCAGCAAAGTATGTGTGCCACTAGAAAGGGTACGTGACCACGGGGTCCATTTGTTCTACCATAAGCCAACTCATCCAGAAGCAGCATATCTGATGGAATCTTTAAGTGACCCATTAGAGATTCAGATAAGACAGCAGTTCATAAACAATATCCTCTAGGTTGGAGAGTCTTTCAGATGTACTGAGCAACAGTTGATACATGGTGTTGCACCCCAATAGCTAAAATATATGGATCTAGGGATGAAGGGATGGATTAGAATTAGTCCTTGTCATCATCGCTCCTAATAGCTCACTTCCTCTTTGTGCTTCTCATTCCTACAACTTAGGTTCTGCTGGATTAGAGAGCCTGGTTCCAAGAGGGACTGCCTTCTACCAAGGAACATGGCAAGGTAAGGGATCCACTGAGCCTGCATCCACACCTGCCACCTAGTCACACAGGGCTCTTCATGCCTGTGGGCCAGCAATCAAAGGAAGGGGTCCCTGTACTGTTAGGAGAAGTATTTCTTAATTATTATGAGATGCTAGCATTGCCATTACATAAATGAGGAAAGGAAGAATATGCCTGAAACTGGCGAGATTCAAGGAGTTATCTCTTGGTGCTTCCATTCCTGATGATAATGGTGAGTGGGAAATAATAGAAATCGTGGCCTAAAAAAGGCATGATAACCAGGGAGTTGGACTCTCAGAGATAAAGATCTGGGTTATTCCATCAGGTAAGCAATCTAACATGGTAGACATGATGGCCAAGGGTAGAGGACATCTAGAATGGGTGTTAGAGGAAGGAGGTAATATATATTTCAATTACACCTGGGGACCAGCTATAGCTGTTGTTCTGACCTTGTTCTGCTAACTTTCTCATATTGTTTTAATGAGGCTGTGTCTGGCCATGACCTTGAGGAGGTCACATCACATAATGGTAGAATGGGCTTAATGGGGTGGGGGGCTCAACCAGATCTGCGAAGGAATACAACAGATAGTATGTCTAAAATTTCTTGGGGCGCCTGGGTGGCTCAGTCGGTTAAGCCTCCGGCTTCAGCTCAGGTCAGATTTCACGTTCGTGGGTTCGAGCCCCGCGTCAGGCTCTGTGCTGACAGCTAGCTCAGAGCCTGGAGCCTGCTTCCAGTTCTGTGTCTCCTTCTCTCTCTGCCCCTCCCCCTCTCATGCCTGTCTCTCTCTGTATCAAAAATAAATAAAACATTTAAAATTTCTTTCAAGTGATGCCTTGGAGAAATGATGATCCACAGAACATACTTTTGGGAGTACTTTTTGATTTGTATTTTAGATGACTTTTTGTGGTTGAATTTAAAATGAGGTATCTCCAATGATCAAACAATCTCTGTGTTATACTAATGATAGATAAGTTTATTTTTATCATGTGAAACACCCCCCCACAACAAGAAAAAGCGAAGAGAAGGATTCTGAAGGTAGCAAAAATTTACTGACAAAATTGTTGTTGCACTGTGGGTACTTAGTAAATCTGAATAAGGACTTTGCTATATTTAGAAACCACATTGCTTGAAGAGTATTGGTCTCCACTTCTTGAAAGCAAACTCTCCCTGGCCTAGTAAAAGATCACTTCAAGTGTCATGTTTTTCTTTGAATGTGTTGCTACAGTTTTGCTCATTACAGGGATTACCCTAAAGTAATGGGGTCACTTAGCTGAAAAGCCAACCTTACTCTAGTGAATTCTAACATTTGAAGAGATTAGCATGACTTTAAGGGATTGCAATGCTGTCTGTCTTTCATTTAAGACTTCTGTGTCTCAGAATAATTTGGCTTGTAAATGTAAGTTTGCTTGATAAGGGTAGGCTGAAAAGGTTTGTGCATTTGTTGAAGCATAGATCCAAAGACTCACCTTTAAAAAGGGGGGAAAAGAATACTTCATCTTCTCTCTCTGTCTCTCTCCCTATCTTGTAACTTTAGGTAACCCCATAGCAACTGTATATATATGAATGTAACTAGTCTTCATTTTTCTCTGACTCCAAGCTTAGTAGTCTTGGTAATTATGAATTGTTTTCAGAACATTACTTCTTCATTTGGCTTTTCTGGCATCAGACTGCATGACATGTTGCATAAATATATTAATCTATCTGTGTCATTTTTAAAGTTTTGCTTTCTTCCTGAATGTTAACTCCCTAATTTTTTTCCAACTCCTACTCATAATAAATTCCAGAGCAATGCAATATATTACCTCTTCCACACAACTTAGAATTCACTCTTTCACATCTGTCATTTGAAGATAATCAGGATTCTTTCACTACAAAATGACTAAACAGTGTGTCCTGAAAGAAGCAAATGATGGATTTCTTCTTAAAATACAGAGAGAAAAATAGTGAAAACATGGCATCTAAGACCCAGTCAGGAAAGTAACATTAATAGAATCTCTATATACAAGTAATTTGGTCCATCCTACCTAATTTGCTCTAAATTGAGTAATATTCTTAAACCAACTGTTGGGTCAACCCATTGCTTGGTCCCATTTTATCTTACCAACCCAGTAGCAATAATGATTAGAAGGATAATAGCTAGAGTTTTCTGAGGGCTCACTGTGCATCAGACGTGGGCTCTAGTGCCACGCACACATACCTACAGTGTCCACCACTCCACATCTGTACACCTCCACCCTAGTCCAGGCCACCATCGTTCATAGCTTGGCCTTCTGGAGTAGCCTCCTAATTAGTTTCCTTTCTTTCATCCGTAGGTCTTTACAATTCATTCTCCACACAGCAGCTGGAATAATTTTTTACAAAATATTTTAGAGCACATCACTCCCCTGCTTAGAACACTTCCAAAAGCCTCCCACTGTCCTTAAAATCCATTCCAAGCTCCTTCCAGTGACTTTCAAAGCCAAGCCTGCTGACCTCTGGTATCCCGTCAGCCACACACACTGGCATTCTGCAGACACATTAAGCCTGTGCCTGCCTGGGGACTGTGGCACTTGCTACTCTCTCAGCTTTGATCTTCAGACCCTAAATGTCCCTCCTCAGAGAAAAATTGCATGATGGCTCAGTCTAAACTAGCTGCCCAGTCCCTCTCTATCCTTCTATTTGAATTCTTTACACCGTGCTCATCCCTGACTAATATCCTGTTTTCCTGTTTGTTCATCATCTGACTCCTTCCCCTGGAATGTTTGCTCCTTGTCTATTCCGTTCATCAGTAGAACACCACTTGGGACATAGTAGGACCTCTATAGTGAATAAATTAATGAATGAGCAACCCTGTGAGCTAAGAACATTGTGTTAAGAAAGGAGAGGAATATTATACTAAGATATGAAAAAGCCAAGCCTTAGAAAGGGTAGGCAAGTTGCTGAAGCATCAAGCTTCTATGTGGTAAAACAAGAATCCTGTTTCTCAGTTTTGAGGAGGGAAGTTACTAGAAGTGGGGGGCTGGGGAGCAGGACAGGTAAGCAGGCCATTGACCTCTATTATAAAATGAAGAAGAAAGGTGATTTACCTCCACCAGACCTCTCTTCAGCAAGGAGAACATTACCAGGCACAGAGATGGTCTCTGCTCCACGGAGGAAAATAAAATATTCCAGTAGTGGCATCTTCACTGTTTTTTACCTGGTGATCATATCAGATGGGATCCCGCTGAGCCCAGTTTTAGGAGGGCTCTGGAGCAATTATTCTTATGTTGTTGTACATCATAAAATCTGAGAATCTGATAAGAATTAAGCATCTTTACTCTAGGGAGGAAAGGACATTTTACATACAGACTCGGAAGGTCTTAAACCTAAAGTACAGTTCTGATATAGAAGGAACCATTTAGCGGTTTTGTCAGTAGCTTTAAAGAGTTTTTTGGCCAGCACTTTTTGGGCAGGGCAGGCAGATGTCCTTCCCTCCCAGAAGAAGCGATTGAGTGATGATAATATCCTGAGCCTGAGCCTTTCCTAACCTCAAAGAAGAGAAAGCCAGCTCATGGCCTCTAATAATTTGGGCTCAGATTTAAAGGATCACTCCAGCCCCTTACTGATGAATCCTCCCTTCTTCCATTCAGTAAATACTTGTAAGCACCTCCAGTGGGATGGATATTGTACTAGGCTCCGAGGCTCCAGGAGAACAAGCTGTGGCCCTTGCCTTCATGGAATCCACAGACCCACAGGGAGGATAGAGATGCTCAGGGGACCATGGAAACATCTCTCCTTTTTCCATGACAGTAGGTGATAAGTGATCAGCAGTTAATCAGCAATGAAGTTAGAGAAATCTATATCATCAGACTTGGTCAGGCCAAAGGATTTCTGCGTGAGGTCCATAAAACACATTTCAAACATATTTTTAGGTTTTGTTATATGATGCGCATGATTTACTTGAAATCTACGGACCATCTGGATCCTGTACCGCTGTCAGACTCAGAAGCCGACTTCTAAAGGAACAGGAATAAGGCTTAATGAAACTGCCTAGAACATTTTGATCTTACCTGGTTTTGGCTGCAGAAGTTAGATTTTACTAAAAGCTGAGAGATACCTGGGGCTTGGGGGGAGGAGAATCCTTCTTTTAGCTAAAAGCACTTTTACACTAAATATTTAAAATGTAAATGTATAAACTGTTTATCCCATTCAGCCACATTCCCACTATTTAGCTTCAGTAAATGTGAAAAGGGGAACACTCATGGATTAAATGCTGTGAAGACATGTAGGAGAGCCCCCTAAACCAAGGTTTGGGGGAGCAGAGAAGCCCCCTGAAAGACAAATGGGAGTTAGCCTTATTTTTGCAGAACTTGGTAATGATAATGATTATATCCAGGCAAACAGACCAAACTCAGAATCCTGCAGTCCACCTCTGCCCTGATGGGCTGGTCTTTCATCTGAACAATAACACCTATTGAGTTTCTAAATTTCCAAAAACTTAATCTGGTATCTCTTAGATACTTCTTTTATCTTTCCTTAATCTGCGGCATAAACAAATGCTCTAAATTCTCATTCGGGTATAATGTCAAAATGTCTTCCTATTATAATACTGAAGATGAAAAATCCATGCTTCTCGTGCTAAAAGATAAAAAATGCCTTGAAGGTGGTTGAGTTTCCTTGGCTGTCTAATAGGTTTTGAATTCAGGGTGTTTATGCTGAAGAGCTTAATGCTTAGTCATTAGGAGGTTATACCAATTCCTGTGTTTACATTGGCCCTATCACCACTTTAAAACACTGCTCTAGTGGAGTTTGCAACATAAATTGGTACAAGCTCAAGCCAGTTCTGATCCTCAAGTAACCCAGGAGCAGGCTGTGAGGAAGTCAACTCATATATTCTCTCTGTAATAGTAGTTGCTACCAGTGGCTATATATTTCATTTAATCTCACACTAACCCCAGGCAGGGGGCATCTTTTTCCCTGTGGTGCAGATAAGGAAGCTGGAACTCCAATGCATGAAGTAACTTATCCAAGGTCACACAGCTGAACAGTGACAGAATCTGACATCGGTTCTCTTACGGTTCTTTCTATGAATTCCTGTAATGTGTTCTCATCACATGTTTACATCGGTGTGAGTCTGTTAGGAATCAGCTGAAAAATAGTTTCTGAACACTGAGTCCTACTAGCTGTTCCTTTTACTGGAATTGACATATAAGAAAAGAGAAAAAATATCGCAGTTTCAAAAGTAAATTGTGGGACAAGACAATTGATCCTTGTGATTTCTTGTGGGCCTCTGTAAGTCCATGAAATATTCTGAAAGAAAATATACCTGTTCCTTGTAAGAAAGAAGACTGTGTTAAAAAGGTTCACTAGTTAAAACTGCTGGGATCCAGGTTCAAAAAAGAAACCCATTCCTCTGTAACCTAGGGGTGGACAATTCAGAAGAAACATTGACCTTGGACCACTCTGACAGAACCTACTTTCCCTACATGTTCTCATCATCCCCACTAGCCCATTTTCCCCTATCCTCCTGGTCTGTAGCTCCTTTTAGGGTGCTTAGAGCATTTGGTGGAGGTGCTCTATAACCTTAGTTATGGTTTTCTTTCCAAATATCTTCCATCTTAAAAGAAGCCAGTTGACGAATCATCTCTCCAATAAAGTGCTCCTATGGCTAAGCCAAGTGATGATTCTTCCCTCATCTGAATTCCTGAGGTACTTACCATTTGTTTCCCCCACCTGAAATCTTGAGGTACTTATTGTTTGTAACAATGGTTAGGATCTTTTCTTACTCTATCGTGTGTAAGTCACATCCCTTGTCTTCCATGAGACCTTAAAGGCTCTGAAGGCAGGATCCAGATTTTACTCATTGGTGTCCACAGCTTGTTACCTGATGCAGTGCTTATCACATCACAATTTTTTGGTAAATACTCCTTGATCTAACTGAACATTTATCTGCCTTAACTCCTTCCTCAGATCCTAATAAACTTTTTGAGGCTATGTCTAGGTCTCCTTTATGTTTGGTAATGCCTTATACTAGAGAAGTTCAGTGAGTATAAAAAAATATTAGATCCTGAATTTACAGTGGAAGTTCAACCTGTAATTACACTTCTTACTATAAGGATTTCCATTGTAGGTAAAAAAATTATTTCCCTTTTATAATAATAGCAATAACATTTTATATACACCCTGCAAAAGGAATGGTAAGAATTATACTGAAGTAAGAGTTAATACTTCTCTTTGATGATAGAATTGTAATTATTTTGTTTGTTTTCTATATTTTTAAGTTAAATGCACTCTTAAATTTTCTACAATGAATAGACATACTTAAGTAATTAGAATAAATTATGTTAAAAAGTTGAATAATTTGAGTCACCTGTTTAACATCAAAAACTTTAAAAGATTCCATTCCCCTCCAGGTGTCATTGTCTTGTACTTGGAGAAGTTCAACTTCACAGGGCTCTTTATTTTATTCAACTACTAATGACACACAACAATTTTCTCTTGAGTACTTTACACATCCCTTTATTGTCCTTTCTCTTTGGTGACTGGTGCCCAGCACCTCTTGAATTCCTTCAAATTTTCCTGTGCTGGAAAAAGGAAAGTCAAGTGAATCAAATGTGTCACTTTCAAATTGGTCAATTTTGCAAATAGATTACTGATACAGAGCTGCGTATATCAAACATATCAAATGACACCTTTGTCCAAGGCTACGGCTTTCCAAGTTGATGAATGCAGCAACTAAAGTTGACACTAAAATGAGTTGGATAATTTTAAAAGCAAAACAAAGATTAAAATAAGAGAAGTGGGCATCCAGAAAATATCAAGAACTCATAAGTTTGCCATATCTATTATTGTCATGGCGAGTTTGCTGTTGTTGTTATTGTTGTGGTTACTATTTATCATTAATGATGATGAATAACATAATTTAACTTTTCTTGCAAAGTGCTCTTCTATCTATTTTGCTGAGTGTAATTTCTACTATCAGAGGAGAAAAGTCAGGGCTAATGTATGTCAGCACAGACTGTGAAGTACTTTTCTTGTGTTCGCTCTATTTGTAACTTTACAAACTTTACCGCTTTACCAACTAAGTTACCAAATAAGGTCAGAGTCTTTTTCGTGTCTTAACCATGAACCTGACTTCAGCCTCTCAAAGGCCACAGGGAAGGGAATGCAGAACTTTCTGTAGGTTATCCCCCAGTCCAAGTTACCACTGGGACTCTTTAGAACATTCATGCATGTTTTATAAATTTATGCTAATAATTTTTATGCCTTTTCCCACTCTGCCTTGCAAACACTACATTACCAGAGCTTTTGTGTCTCCCGTGTCATCGCAAAATGTACCACCCTAAATTCCACACTCTGCACAGGTGTGATCCAAGCCTGGGTGTGGTGTTCTCCATCTGCCTTAAAGGCATAGCTAAGATCAGTCAGTGGTGTTGGCCAAAGATGGAGCAGAAGTTCTGCATGCGTATAAGTGAGTACTCAGAAGGGTCTATTCTTCCATTGCTGTTGCTGTTCCTAAAGTTCACAAACCCTACCTGCCTGTTGGACTATCTGCCTGGTGACTTCAGGGTAATACTGAGATGGACTCATTGTGATCTGCTCTCTGCCCCCTTTGTTGGGGCCTCTAGACCACTTTACCCCATACTCATAGACTCCTAATCCTCTGACTTGGCTAGTGAAAATGGTCCTTTCCTACCTCAAATTCAAGGCCCATTTTTCTTTCACAAGCATGACTGAGGGTGGAAACAGCCAGGTCCTTTAGGGGAATCATTCACACCCACTCACAGGTTGAAATCCAACCTCCATGGTTCAGATCAGGCTATCACAATACAGACTGTGCATTTCCCAAAGTCTGGGTTGTTCACTCCTAATTAACTCTGTAACAGTCACAATGCTGCATAGTACCCCTGGCTCTACTTCATTTTCCTCTTGCTGGGCAAGCAAAATGAAAACACTTCCCAGACTCCCTTGCAGTTAGACTACAACCATAGCTCTTGTCTGGCCAGTGGACTCTGTGTGGTCTTCCTGGCTGAGATAGTGAAAAGTGCTTGTGCCACCCTCTTCCTCTATTTCCCTCCGCCAGAGCCTGTGCAGACTTAATTTCCTAGCTCTAAAATGCCTGGACGCTTGAGCCACTTCCTATAAGAGAGCCACCCAGGAGGACTAAAGTTACCGTGCAGGGACGGCTAAAAATTTACCAAATTCTACTGTTTCATAGTCAGCATGCTGGGCTCAAAGCCATATGGAGGGAAGCTAAACAGGCTTTCTGGTTCCATGATCATGATCTTAAAAACTATGTCGTGCTAAAAAGTTTGAAATTCATCTTAAGAGGAACCATAGAGGTTAAAGAATTTTAAGCAAGCATGTACCTTGATCCAATATTCTTCTTAGGACGATCTTTGTAAAAGACACATGAGAAAAATATTAAGGGGAAAGACTAGAGGCAGCAATCCAGGGAAAAGATAGTGATGGCCTAAAGTAGTGTGGTGGCAGCGAAAATAAGTGGAGATTGGAGATGTGCTGGGCATAGAGAGAAATGGATGGATGTGATAGGTGCAGTCCGCATGCAAGGGTAAATTTCAATTCCTATTAAATTCTTTTTCGCAAGACTGCTTTATAGATATTTATGCTTTTTTTTTTTTTACAATTGACAAATAATGTTTCAAAATAACCAAAAAAGAAACTGTCTTAGTTCCAAATCGGCGCCACAACGCTCTCAGTGACAGGAGGCCTCCAGTGTGAACTGCTCTCTATGTTCAGAATCATCCGCTAGACGCTTTCTTCTTCACAGCAGAGGGAATTTCCCGCCTCTAATACAGAAGAGCCTCAAAACTCAGGATGGTGGCAAGACCTGCATGCAGGGCTATCCAAAATTGTATGATCTTGAAGGAAGAGAAAAAAACAAAGCTATCTTCAATCCTTAGACTTCTCCCCCTTGGAAATATGCAGTGTGTTTCATAGATTTCCGTACCAATGAAAATAGGGGAATATCCCAGATATGTAGTCCCCCTCCTACGCCAGTCCAACATTTCATTTTCATTTTTATACTGATGTTTGAAAGTTGATGCCAGGATGATTTGATAAACTGGAATGTGTGTTAACTTCCCACTGGAAGTAAAGGAAGGTTTGAATAATAATATAATCAGCACTGGTAACATTGGATGGGGAAGAGAAAGCCATTTTGAGATTGTATGGTGACCCTTGTTAAATAAACCATGAAATGTCAAATGTTTCTTAGCACCAGAAAGCCAGGGGTTATGATTTTAAAATGAAAAAGGTCAAGGCCATGCTAACAAGAAAAATATGCTTTCTTCGTATAAGACTAAACAATGCAGCTGACAATGACCAAATGAGGGAGAGATGTCATGTCCATCCAACCAAGGTCTGAGGCAACTCTCAGCTGCATGAGATATGAAAGACGTTGAGCAGACAGGCCTGGACACTCTCCTCCTATGTGGAAGAGGAGTACAAATGGCTCTGGCCTGGGAAGGGACTAGAGGCACCAGATTAGGAAATCCAAAGAGAGCGCCATGTGGGAAGGAAGAGAGTTGGGCAAATAGCGTCCAGAGGCATAAATCCATCAGTCCTTCCATCGCATGGGACAAAAGGACAGATTAAGTTACCACCTCTCCTCCCACACCGTGCTGAGTTTTTGAGGCCTCCATGGCCCTTCCAAAAAGGCTCCCATCATGGTGTGAATTATGTTGGTCTGGAAATCCCTCACAGAGGCTCAGGAGGAGACAGGACTCCAGGGCACTCTAACTAAATCCAGACCCTCTTTCTCCTCATGGCTCAGCCAAAAGCCATGTCTGTCTTTCCATCCCATTTAGGCTAATCACTGACTGAGGTACCTAAAGCCAGAATTGAGCCCCCACCTCAAATGTATCCACAGAAGAGTGTGAATTATTTTCTTTTTCAATACAAAGGTAATTAATAGTGACCTTTAAAGTTGTAACTTCCTACAAAACTAAATACCTCTCACATACCTGACAAGTGGCAATTAGCAGTAGAAACAAGAAAAAAAAAACAAGAAAAACTCAAAGGGGTATCAGAGTGGACATTTGGTGATGCTGTCCCTGACCCTTCTTCAGAGCAATGTAGTCTCCTACAAAGGCAGAACGCTCTCCATGCCTGGCAAATGCTGAGGAAGAGCCCTTCAGAAAAAAAGAAAAAGAGAGAGAGAGAAAGCAAAATCCACACCAAGTTCTCACGCTGCTCCACTTGCATGGAAAACAGCACAAAGACAAAGTGGAGAAGGCACGCAGCACAGCCTAGTAACCTACAGCCCTGCTGAATAGGAAATGCACAGACTCACCACAGGGTAACTCCATAAAGCCACTCTGGATGCCATTTTGCTAATTGTGTTTGCTATGACACCAAGCTCCGCTTAGCTGGGCTCCCAGAGTGTCTCCGTAATGTCAATCACTTGCCAGGAGCGAAAGTGATTTTTATTTGATATCCATACAAAGCAGAAGCAAATGAATTACCATAATGAGAAGCAACATAATGATATGGAGATGTACAAACTGCCATTGTGTTTAATAACAACAAAGCTTTCCCTTTTGAATTAAATTTGCAGCAAGATTCTTATGGAAGCATCATTGTACTGAAACCAAGTTGTTAAAAAAAAAGAAAAAAACACCACATACACACACACTCCAAAGTATTTCAGGCCTATGATTACTAGAAAGGTTGTTGGGAGAAATTTTTTTCCCATTTTTATTCTCGGTAAAATCGACTTAGTTGTAGCACTACACAGCTGCGATTTGTGAAGTAAATGGCAAAGCTAAATGTGCCGAAACCCAACATGCTCCCCAAGCAACAAAGGGATGCAAGGCAAATGTTACAGTATTATTGACAACGCTGGTAATGCGGGCATAAGCATCTGCTTCATAAAGGGGAAAACCTACATTATAAACAAAAGGAGTTTCCAAACAGGGCCTGCCAGCACAGATTCTGGCTTGGATTTGAATTTTCACTTGTTAGAACAAATATTTCCTCTTTTTTACCTTATCCTTCCAAAGGGAAAAAAAAATCTCTGATTTGCATTCTAGAAACCACCCTATAACTGACTCCTTTTTTAATTTCCTTCTCCAAAACTATTCCCTATATTTTTTGGTGTTTCCCTGTTTCCCACCTCTTGATTTTTAACAATAGATGGAAATACTATCCATGAAGAATAGACAGCTGAGTGGGTCTGGCCCCAGTTGCTGTGCCTCATGGTTAAGAAGCTTTCCATCAAAAATATTCTACTTTAGTTAATACCTTTCCTCTGCAAGCACATGTTAAAAGGAAGTCACCATACATTATCCCTGAGCAAAGAAGTAGGGAAATTCCTCTCAGAACAGGCCTTGAGAAAAGATGTTCCCATTCCAACAGGAACCTAGCACAGTCCTATATGTCCCTTCTGACTGCATGGGTCACCCATTCTTGTCATTGCCATTTTATGCCTGGGAAGAAAGAACCAAAATGAGAGAACGCTGAATGACAGGATTTGGTTGCTGACAGGATGACTATAGAGAAAAGCCATAGAACCTTCTTGTTTCCTGTCTTCCTTATCCATCCTCCATCTCCATCTCAGTGAAATGTCATTATTTCCCAGTTCAGATCTCACATGTCAACAAAAAAATTAGAACTACTTTATAAACACTGGTCCTACCATGCCAGGCAATTGACAAGAAGTTACAAGACGATGCAGTCTCTACTTGCTTTTTATTGCAGAGCAGCACATTCCTGGAGACCATGTCATAAAGTGGATCATTGAAAAGCAAATTACATTTTCCCACAGGAACAATGTTATAATTAGAGGCTGTATCCCTGACAAAGGACTTGGCTTCGTGTAAACAGTAGACATGAACAAAAATATTTCACAAAAGCAAAGATTCAAGAACCATAAATCCTTATAATTGTTTAAAATAATAAAAATTTTCTCCAAGTATTATAAACCAGGCAGGATTAGAGGGAGTACACATTGATTATTCAGGGACTCCAGTGTACCATAAAGTGTACAATAAAATATAACTACTATGTCATAAATTAGGACCTGAAACTAACTTTAATATAGTCATTACACACTTAATTAACAACGGGAAGGCTGTGAAGTACCATGGTTAAAATGTGGCATTGTGCATCAGGGGATCCTATCTGCAGACTTGCCATGTAGACCCTGAGCTCTGTGAGACTAGAGGCTGGAACTGCACAAGGAGTATAGAGCCTGACTCCAAATCATTTTTACAATGAATGATCAGGTTAGGGTTATGGCTTAGCGTAAGTAAATCGCCTTGTCTTGGTTCTCGTCTCTGAACTGTAAAGTCTGTAAGGTCCCTATGAACTCCACAAATCTAGGACTACCATTTTGCTCTCTTAGAATTTACAGTAGTTTCTGGGGGGTGGTCAACTATTATTGTAGCGAACCTCAATATGAGACTACAAGTATTCGTCCCCTTGAGTCATCCCACATTCTGGGCTTGGCCGTGTCAGTGGCTTTGGTCACTGGGATTTTAGCATGCAAACTACAAGCGGAGGCTTAATAAGCATTTGCACATTGGGGCTTGTTCCCTTGGAATACTCCCTCTTGGAACCCAGGTACCATGGTGTGATGATCCCAAGACTCAAAAAAAGGCACATGGAAGAGAACGAAGACTTTATGGTAGAACACCCCCGCTGAGCTCTGCGCCAACCACCAGCACCAAGTGCTGGCCATGAGAGTAAACATCTTGGGTGTCACAGCTCACCTGAGCCCCCAGAAGATAGCAAGCACCCCCCGCTGACATCATGTGGAGCAGAAACCTCCCATCTGCACTCATTCAACCCATAGCATCATGAAAGATAATAAAACAATTGTTGTTTCAAGACACTAAATTTTGGGGTAGAATTTTACAGCAAGATCTAAATGAATCTCCAAGACATGACTTAAATGGCTTTAGGCTCTTGTAAAAACAGTCCATCGAAGAATGAGTGAATAATGTCTATTTTTCTCCATGTGAATTTTCTCCATGTGAATTCCTATACTGGGAAACATTCAAAATATTCCAATTATCTTAAAATAGACTCAAAATACTGTAGTAGTGTTCCATAGCTATATGTAGTAGATAAAGATGTTTCCTCTTCCTGAGACAAATTTTTGCTATTTACCTTGTCTTGAGAAAGTAAAGTTGTTCAAATGCACAATCAAATAAAGGTCACAAGGAAATGATAGGTCCTATTCAGTCATTCTACTCGACACTTTGTTGACAGCCCTCAGAACATTCCCTCACTACTGATAATCTGTAAAAACAGCTACCAAGCAAAGCAGAGACTTGAAAATAAGACTATGGCAGGGTATGTGGTAGGGCAGAATCCTACTTTTTCCTGATTAAAAAAACTGTTGGCATTCAAGGCTAGGGAGAAGTGGGCAGATTTTTATGAGGCGATATGTTTTCTTAAAGTCAGGGGTTGAGACCCTCTACCTTCCTCCAGGAGGCTCAAAATTACTGGAACCGGTCCGAAGTCCTCCTGATCAAGGCTCAGTGATAGGACAAGGAGAGCACTGAAGTAAAGACGGCCTGGGAACAGCGAGGGACTGAGTCGGGGGACCAGCCCCTGCATGAAGAAGAGAAGTCAAAGGAAGAGTGATTCTGGACTGATATTATGCTCTGGGGAAGTAACTGTGTGGGTGAATTAAAAAAGAAATCCTTCAAGTCAGACCACCTGCATGACTTTGATATGAAATTCCTCTGGCCAGTCTTTAATAAGGAGTGGAAGATGATCTTTCCTCAGACTTTGAAGAAGCAGCCTAGGAGGACTGCCCTGGTGCTTGACATGTCAGCCACTTTCCCCAGACATTCCTATCCTGTCATCTCGGGAAGGATGAGGCCTTTGATTTCCCACATTTTGCTGTGTCACCAGGTCCAGCTGGGGGATGCGTTAACCCACGCAGAAATGAGTTTCCACGTTGCAACATGCTCTCATCTTAGGAGTCATGCCTGAACTCCAGATCCAGCAGCAAGATAGACCCGTAGGACACCTAAGCTCCCAGAGATTGTCCCAGGAGGGTAGAACTAGGGGAGCCAGCCGTTCAAATGAGTGAGATGGCTCAAGCCATTTAGTTGGAATCCTAAAAAGAGATGTGGTTTTTTATCCTACTTTGAAGCTGCTAACGTAGGTCGTGTCCGGGTGGGGCTCTTCACAGCACCTCTCAGATCCTCCAAAATGGGTAAGAAGCACACAATCTTTGATGAATGCTGCCGTGTGCCAGGCACTATTCAACAGTTTACATATACTGTTCATTTCATTCTCACATATAATTACAGGGTGGGGGTTTCACAGAGGGAACCGGGGCACAGGGAAGTAACATAACGTTCCCCAGATTATCCAACCAGTAAGCGGTGAAGCCAGAGTTCAGACCCAAGGGCCCACTCAAGTTCGAAGCCAAGCTTGCTGCCTTGCCCGCTCTGCAAACATTGTTGCTTTGCCGCCCTGAATATTAGAGGGTGGGCGTATGGCAAGGAAGTCTTCAATGGTGAGACTTCCCTGACAGAAAAAAACAGGCTGCAGCAGTTACCTCTCTGTAAAATACCTTCTCTGTATTTTCCATTATAATTTAATTCGTACACTCAGTAATGTGACCAAGTAGAGACGTGTTTTTAACACCTAACCGAATGTGAGACCATAAACTACCTGTCAGCACCCTCACTAGAGCTTGTCAAGATACCACGAGGGAGGTGAAATGGGTGCTTGAGGAAGGGCGGTCCTGCTGACAAAGCTCAGAACTCCCGCTCTCCAGGTGCTCTTGGCCTGGCTCATTTGGCCTGCAGCGCTCTGACACTCCGCTCCTTACATTGCTTCGGCCGCATGCGTATTGTTATTATCCATTAGCAGCGATATTTGCTTTTGATATAGCACTTCCTCTCTGCAAGGCCTTTTCTTTGGGTGTTTCTGCTTGGCTGGTCTTTACGGCCCAGCTCTGTTTGCACTGACATCACCTTCTCAGGATGATTCCTGTGGGTGAAAATGATTTGCTTATGGCAATTGCAGCGGTACATGTTTGAGACTACGAGATGAGCATTCGGCAGAAAGGGGAAGAGTCCCACCAGTCTCACCAGATCCCAGTAAAAGCTCAGAAAGCCAGCAGCTTGATTTTATTTGTTGCTACTTATGATCATAAAAGCATTATTATTAATGATGATCTTTTACAATTTATAGCTCCTTTGTAGCTTAAGGGATCCCCAAGGGTTTTGCAAACTCTGTGTGTGTCTTCACTGTTTTCATGTAGCCATTGCTCTTCCCTCCTCCTCAAGAAGCCTCTTACTCACAGCAAAGCAATGACATTGGCAATAATAACAGAAAAAGCCAAAATTTAGGTATTATATTTACGCCCAGCCCCGCAACTCTGCCTAGTGTTAAACAGGGGCTAGCCTCTGCCACCCCGATCCCTTCTGTTTTCTTGGCAGCAAAAGGTGGTGGCAGGTCAGCGTGCATGGGGTGAGAGTTGACTTCATGCCTGTTTGCACCACAAGAGAGAATTAGAGCAAAATGAAACTAAACATCAATAGGTGAAAGGCTGCAAAGAATTCTAGCTCGAAATCTTAAAATTTGCTCCTGTTTTTATGATAAAACAGAGATTTTAATGCCCTAAAGACACAAGAGCCATAATACCAACTCTGAGAATGTGAAGCAAAAGAAACCCAGGGTAAGGTCCTAACGTGTGAGATTCAGAGGAAATGAGTTGAAGGTTGAAAGAGAAAAACACAGACGTGTGCGGTGGGTAAGCAACAACGTCTCAAGGCTAATAGCTGCATTAACAACTCTGAGAAAGCACCAAATTCCAGAGTCCCCAAGCCCCCAGCCCCAGGACCTTGCCTAGAGCGGTCTCTGGGGACTGTTTCCCTTTTGTTATTTAGCCCTGCTCTCTGCAGACCCAGAATTCGCATCTTGAAAATCATGACTATCTGCTGGAATTATTAGAGAGCTTTGTACTTACCTGGAAATTTGAAAAGCTGTATCTGGTACTGGCTATTGCTCACTGCCATAGAAGTTCAAGAAGTAAGTGTTTTTTAAATCCCTTCCTCCCCTTAAAAAGACAGTAAGTTAGATTCCACATAGTTTGGTTATGCTGTACTTTATTCTTAATGATTTTAATTATTTAATGAACACATTTATGGCTCTTACCATATGCCAGACACTATTTTAAGTACTCAGCAGTATCACTCATTCAATTGTCATAACAACCTTTAGAGACGGGTACTATGGTTTTACAGAAGAAATGTACAGATCAGGAAATGAAGGCACAGAGACAGTCACTGACTTGCCTGAGGTGACACAGCATATGAGTGGTAAAGCCAAGATTCAAACTCAGGAGTCTAGTTCAAATCCATTTTTACCTCGTGCTCACCTGCTTCTTAAATTATACATGCAAATTCTGACAGGCAGTTTTCAGTGGAACACCCGGAAAATATCATCAAAGCAAAGGACAATGAAAACTTATAATTTTGGAAAATGGATATGCCTGGATATATTTTTAAACATTGCTTCCATGAAAATATTATTTTTAAAATCATGGTGTTATTCACCTTAAATTTGGAGACATTTTTCTCCTAAAGGAAGGAACTATGCATTCATTAGTGGTACTTTATTTTGTCTTCTCTAACTGCTTTATAACTTCAAAGAGAGGGTAGGTGGAGGTAGGAAGGGCTTGACATCCACCAGAGGATAGAGCAGAATGGTAAGTCGGCACGTTCAAATCCTGGCTTTGCCACTTAATATTCATGTAATTTGGAACAAAAGTCCTTAATCTTTCTGTGCTTCTGTTTCCTAATGTATGAGGTGATAACATTACCTATTTCACAGGTTGTTGTGAGAAGTAATGTAATAATCGAACTAGTATAATTGAATAACATAATAATGGAAATAACACACATAATGCACTTGGAGTGCCTGCCACATAGTGAGCACCCATGAAAACTGGGAAACTGGGCAGTGAGACATACTGAGAACTAACTAGAAGACCTGAAACTGATAGAGCCAGCCTCCACTTTTCTGTTAGTTCCCTGAGAGAACTTGGGCATGGCACCGACCTCAGTGAGGGCAACAGCGAGACCTGCCCAGGGTGGGGTTGCTGCTTAAGGGGCTCCAGGCGATTTTGAGGGCTGATTGGCTTGGTCACAAGTGCAAGGGAACGGAGTGCTTGCTGAAGCAATATCGTGAACTGATGGAGTAATATAGTGAAAGCTTTTCTTTACCCCATTGCTTCATCACGCTCCCTAGAAAAAAAACCTAGTTAACAATATGGAGACTTCTTACCATTCCACACTTTTATATACTTACACACACACACACACACACACACACACACACACACACACACACGGCTGTTCTTTTACCCAAAAAAAGGGGGCGGGGAAGATGCAAAAGACCATACTGTTTACAGTCTTCCCAATATGTCACATACACCTTTCCAAGACAGAACACAGAACTCATTTTTACCAACTGCCTATTCTTTCGTTGCATAAAGCTCCAAATTTTATTTAAACCATTATCCCAGTGATAGTCCTCTTGGTTTTTAGTGTTTGTTGTTGATTGGGTTGTTGCCGTGTCTCTCAATGTGCCTGTGAAAAGCCTCATACACATGTACAAGTATTTCTGCAAGATTCTTCTAGGGGAGCCTGGGTGGCTCAGTTAAGCGTCCAACTTCAGCTCAGGTCATGATCCTACGGTTCGTGGGTTCGACCCCACGTCAGGCTCTGTGCTGACAGCTAGCTGAGCTGAGCTAGCTGTCAGCACAGAGCCTGGAGGCTGCTTCAGATTCTGTATCTCCCTCTCTCTCTGTATCTTCCCTGCTCACACTGTCTCTCTCTGTCTCTCAAAAATAAATAAAAACATTTTTAAAAATTTTAAAAAAAGGTTCTTCTAAATGCAACGGCTGTGTCGTATTTTTAAAATTTTAATATATGCGGGGCGCCTGGATGGCTCAGTCAGTTGAGCATCCAACTTCGGCTCAGGTCATGATCTCGTGGCTTGTGAGTTTGAGCCCCATGTTGGGCTCTGTGCTGACAACTCAGAGCCTGGAGCCTACTTCAGATTCTGTGTCTCCCCCTCTCTCTGTTCCTCCCATGCTCATGCTCTGCCTCTCTCTGTCTCTCAATAATAAATAAGAACACTTAAAGTTAAAAAAAATTTTAATATATGCTCCAAACAGAGGTAGAAACCATTTTGTAGATAAAATGCGAACTCATGTAATCATTGCTAGGTTATATTGCTGCTATTGTTATGATTAAGACAACTTAAAAACTCACCATTTGGAGAACACAGTATTAATATACAACATTAAGAAAACCACATCCTGTAATTAAAGCTTAGAAGTTAAATTAAAGAAAGATAAAAAGACCCAGTTCTAAAATACGTGGCTACCTAATGACATGTATTGGGAGTTTGTCATTGCCCGATGCGCCCCTGCGGTGGCTCTCACAATTACTCTAAGAAGTAGTTTAAGCCCCAGACTGGTTTGAATCAGAATTCAGAGGTGTAGCTTGAGTTTTCAAATGTTTCCAGGTGATTCTGAAATAGGGTGAGATTGAGAACCATAGGTAGATTCCTTGCTAATTTTCTAATTTCTGAAGTCTTCGCAAAAAAAGTAATTTAACCATCACTGGCATGACAATTATAAAAGAACATTAAAGGACAGTTGTAAGTTAGCATTTTGTAAATTTTAAATGGACAGAAATTATAAAAAGATACACAACCTCAAATATTTTTTATTCTCTTGAATTATTCATCACGTACAAGATGGCTGTTCACAGCAAGGATAAGAGTATTTGTAACAGGCAGATGTATGATTCCACAGAAATCAAACAATAGAATCAGTTCGAATGTTGAAAAAAGAAAGAAGAACAGATGGAGCCAGGCAGGGTTAATGCATATAGTGTGAATCAGAACTTTCTGAAGCCCGAAACTATGGAAAAAATGCTTTGGACAGCCGGGGCTCTCTGAGCTTCTGCTTCTAGGAGAAGATGGGCACTGCCCGGTAAGAGGCAGATAACAAGGCTTGGTTAAGGATTACTGTTATGATAGTTGTGAAATCACATCACAAGAGATGAAAAAACAATAAAAGAGACATCAGCACAGGAGGAAGTCAGAATAGCGGCCAACTCCGGTTCTTGTCAAAAGCCAGGAATGATTCATAACGTCATAAAAAGGGATTGCAAAAGCGGGGCTTGTGAGAGACAGTTACAGGACTAAAACCCAGCCCTCTTCTGTGTGGAGCCTGAGTGTGCTGGCCTTTCTCTTCTTCTCCCACTGGAATCTTTGTGTCAAATTAAAAGTCAGCTATTCTAAACTAGCAAGGAAGATTTCATGCCAGTGTGTGGTTGAATCACATCTTTTCCTAATAGTTAGTGAGCGCTGCATATTTCAAGTCACAGTGACTATATAGCCCGATACGCCATATCCAGTGATCCCTAAATGATTTAGTATTTAAGATTCTCTTTACTAATTTTGTTATCAAAATAGTCTTCCATGTCTTTCCAACCTTTTGTTAAGATCAGGGTATGGTTATGAGAGCTTAGAAAATGTATTCACTAAAAACCCACAGATGGAGTCAGGCACATTTTGAAAAGTGGAACAGCACCTGGAATCCTACAACTAGAAACAGCAATCAGGACAAGGAAATACATGATAATCCTATGGATTTCAGCATCCCTGCTCCTGGGCAGGACTGGGCCCCAGGGCTTCCAAGAAGAAATAAATGAGGGGCCCCAAACAAGCTAATCAAAGACACTACATTCAATCAAATCTGAAGAATTAGCCCACAGACAAACGACTTTATTCAATGGTAAATAAAGCAAACCAAAAATAGAAACATCCAACCCTGACTTTCCAGTACCTTCAAGACAGTGATGGGAGCCCCTCATTAGGAGACAGAATACTTCTGCCGGTGTCTCCATCAAGCATGTGTTTTGAGTATCAGCCTTGGGACCCTGGCTGTCATGACACCGATTGTAATTTTAATGGCGAAATCCTCTTTCTTTCTTCCCTTGAAGATTAGTAATAAAAACATCTTGTGGGCTCTTGTACACATCTTAAAACAAAATTCAAGTTCATTTCATTTTTTCAATAAATATGTTTGACCCTAAGATGATCACAGAAGCAAAATAAGAATAGGGCATGAATGGGATAATGCTAGTGATAAACTTGGGAATTTCTGAATTTGGAGAAGTGTAAGGTACTATTTCAGAAAGCACTAGAGTTCAATTCCCTCAGCAGAGGATGTATAGAGGATACATGGAGAAGGAAATACAGCAAGCAAAGGTACACAGGGACCTGCTCCGAAAAGAAATAAGCTAACCAATAGAGGGAAGAAAAGTGTCACACAGAAGTGGAGAGCCTTGAAGATAAAAACGACAATGACTTTGCTCCATGAAGCAGAAAGGAGTCCACAGCACGCTCGGAGTAAAATCCCTTATAGCATTTGCTAAGGAATAGAGAAAAGAAAACAGGGCAGGGAAATGTCACATGGTATACATTCTAGACAATGTAGCTTTGCTATTTTAGTATTGAATTTTAGTGTTTATTCCAAGACACCGGCTTCTTTGTGGAGAGAGCCGCACAGAAATTAATGTAACACCTGGACGAAAAACATTAACAAGTACTCACCATCAGTGACCATATCTATCCCCCAACTATCCCCCTTACTGGTTGAGCCAAAGCCGCCAAAGCCTGCACCTCTGTTTGCTGGACAACTGCCCCATAAGAACAGTGGATTCTGGTTGTTGTTTTTTTTTAATTATTGTCCCTCTAATTCAACTAACCAAAGGCTGGTTTGTATGTTTACAAACACTAAGATCTGGATTGACTTTCCAATCTTCATCTTCACTCAGTCTGTCAACCCATGAGTGTGGGCCACCTTTCTGCTAAGAGCTCACCTCGTAAGAGCAAACCTTTCTGATTTTGAGGCTAGACTGTCATTCAAATTTTGTAGGTGAATTTTGAAGGTAATAAAAATATCAGTTGGTGGAAAGAATGGGAATAAGAAGACAAAGCACTCCAGAATTTCACTGTGCCCCTCTCACTTTAACATCAACTACCACAGATTTACAATGATCTGCTGTCTGTCCAGGTGCATGTGGGGAGGAAGAGAGCCCCATTCTTCACCAGCCTGGACCAGTTAAGCAAGGGGCAGAGACTAAAAGCCTGGGCAGAGGACTTACTCTCTCACCTTGTGCTTGCTAGCTTTTCCCGTTCCATTTCAGGGATGGTGGTTCCCACAGTAGATCTCTACTGTGTTTCTAACATAGCCAGCCAGCTTTTAATGGGGAGAGACACAAGAGGGACTGACACCATTTCAGCCTTTTCCTCTTAGTGAACATTCTTTTTTTCCTTCCCTTCTGCATTATCGTGCTATGGTACTTTAAACTTCTCCCATCATTAAGCCTTCTGAGTGAAATATTGAACTGATTAATGTGGCATTTTCCACTAAACTGTTTCAGGAAATGTTGCACCTTACCAGTGGGATGCTTTTGAATAATGTAATCTCCTTAGTATAATTAAAACTAAGTTCTGAAGTTAGTACCTTTTCTCCCTGGAGACACTCATCAAAATGTCAAGTGTTCCTTCTAGTAGAACTGCAATCCCATAATACAAACAAATATATTACTCATTGCTCCTTACTAGCAAGAGGCCCTGGATGCATTTTTTTGTCACTTCATTTCTAAATTTGAACAAGCCGCACAAGAAATGTAGTTCCCGGAAGGTACCCAGAAAAGTGTTCTGCGCTCACTGCCTGGTTTGCATTTCCTAATATTTCTTTTGACTGCCTGTATTCAGCAGATGAACTTTCTGTTTTTGTGTTATTACTTACATGTAGAGAATGGCTCTCCTAGGTTTTCCCTTAGTTTTAAAGGGGGAAAAAAAAATCAGAGACGCACGCCCTCTTCTGGTGGAGAATCGTTTAGAAGAAGGACCGTGCAAACCTAGCAAGGTTTTCCCTCCGGTCTTTGCAGACGGCTTGCTGTATGGTGAATAGTAAATGAATAATCGGCTTAATTGTCAATGTTTCCAACATTCTTTTCTCTAAGGACAGGATGAGGTCTGGCTTCAGAGACTTGGTCCCAGCTGCCCTGCTTTTAAGAGCTCTAGAATAAGGTGGGTGGGTGGACTGTTACCCAGGTGAGCAGGAAGCTAATGAGAGGGATGCTGTCTCTCTCTGGAACAAACATTAAATCCAAGACCAAGATCAGTTCATTCAACAGGTTCAAAAGACTTCTTTCTAAGCAAATAGCTGAGAGGACCCAGCTTTTTTTTTTTTTTTTTTTTTTTTTTTTTTTTTTGCTAATTACTGGCTTTCTGTAGAAAAACTTATTTTCTGATGATTGTAAGCACTCCAGTATTTTGCTTCCTCAAGATCATCTTAGAATCTCTGAAAGCCCACATCACCTTTGAGGAGTCCTGTGTCTGAATAAGGTGGCCCTGCCAGTCTCCATCTGGGAAGGAGGTGGGAGCGAGTGACAAAGGAAAGCGCAGACTCTCTGAGACAGAAGGAGCCCAGCAGGACTTTGAAAGAGAAATATTCAGTGCTGGAACGTGCTTCTTACCAAATCATGTTTTTATTCTCTAGAAAACATGCATCTTTCCAGTGTGAAGGCCAGGCTGGCTGCCGCTTCTCTTTGCCAACCACCTTGTCATTAGCAAACAATGAGTGACAGGACATTGGGGAGAAAGGAAGTGGGCCCTGCAGCAGCGCAGATGGGAGGGGGGAGCGGGTTATGAGGGGAGTGCCAGCGACAAGTCACCCCAGGCTCGGCGGCGGGGTGCTGCTCCCTGCCCCAGGAGCTTCAGGGTGAGGGACCGGTGAGCCAGCAGGGATGAGGAAGGCTGTCTGGCGGCCACACAGTCGTGGGCGTGTGTACCAGGGGTGTGTGCGGCCGAGTGTGTGCGCACCCACAGCCGTGTCCAGAGATGATTATTTTCTATATCTAATTTATAGATAATCTATATCTACTCTGTAGCTATTTCCAAGGACAGACATGCTGGGAGCAAATAATTGTAGAAAGTCATTTTCTGAATATCTGAGGTGAAGCCCTTTGATGATGAATATTAGAAATCCTCTTTAACTTAATGAAAAACGGGACTTGAGGAGAAAGACTCATGAGCGGCTCCTACAACCTCAGGGCAGGAATAACTGCGGGGGCTGAGCGCCTCCCTCTTCTGGAGCTGTGGACGGAAAAGCGGTGGAGAAGCCAGGCAGCCGCCCCTGCTGCACGCCTGGCTCCGCTCCCCCAGTGCCACCTGCTGTCTCTTCTCTCTTCGTGCTTGGTCCCAGCGTTTTCCTCCTCTCTCTAATCTCTGTTTTGTGGTTTTATGTCCAAACACGGGGGCCATGGCCCCAGAGCTTAATTGTCCTTGGTTCCAGTGACCCATAAAACTGACTACCTGGTATCCATTCAGTCACATTCCACATTTCCAGGAGAGACAGTATGCTCCACCCTGCAAAGCTCCCCTGTTTTGTGGGCAGCCACTAAAAGAAGGAAAGATCATGGACTACAAATGTAGCTATCAAGATTCACCCCTACCAGTTAGAAGATATTTCTTAGAGAAGAGGCTTATGGACTGGGAATAAGGTCTAATGATAAATGCATTTTCACATTGACTCTAAAGGACCATAAAGTGCAGCTAACGTGACTTTATAAAATGGCAAAGTAATGAACAATTTTTTAGAAAAAAATTGGAATTGTGCCTGTTTCTGAAAACTTTTTAAAAGGGGCATCAACGTATATTTCATACCAGGAAAGATAACTAATTCGGAAATCAGAGGATCTAAGAACTGTTCCTGTCTACCAAACCGGTTCTATGAACAAATGCTATCATTCCCTAACACGGTTTTCTCATCTGTAACTGAGAAATAGTAGTATTTGCTGTATTTGTGTCATAGGGCTAGATACCATACCACTGAACATACGGGAGAGGTAGGAACTGGGAAGAGTTTGGGGTTCTGTGACTAATAATTACAGGTCACATAGAGACTTGAGACTACAAGGTTAGAGATAAGAAAGAAAACCAGTGGAATTGCTCCAACTACCCTCAGCCTTGTCTATAGGTCTGGAGGAACTGAGCTGTGAACTCTTGAAGTCTTCTGAAGCCAGAGAAGTGCTTACGATTGCTAAGGTAGTGCTTAACAATCAATAATAAAAACAAGGTGGAGAATGATGTTCATGGGGAAGTATGGAGCTCCCACCAATGCCCACTGGATCCAACATGCAGCAAATCCAAGCCTGGTTTGTTGGGTGCAACCCTGTGTTTACCACAGCAACTCAGTGAGACATAGTAGTGCTTTACTCAGTTGCATTAAGGCTGGTTACTCTCACCCCTGGTGGAGAGGTGAGGGAGAAGGGATGGGCAGAAAAAGGCCAATCTTCTGGCAAGTGGTCTTCCCAAGTTTGCTGTGAAGACCTGATAAGATTGTGTATATAGACTTATATATATAAGACTTTAAACACTGGAAAGCACTGCACATATGTAAGTTATTATAATCATGATGATTAACAATGTCATAAGGGTGACCATTAAATCAGTCATGCAAATAAATGCATGTACTCAGCCCCTAACAGGTATCAGGCAGAGAGCCTGAAGCAATTTGATCATCCTCCTTTTCTTATAAGTTCCTTTTCATTCATTGTGGGTTTGTGCATCTATAGAATCAGAAGATATATTTAGCTTCAGGCTACTGCTTTCTCAGCTGAATGGAGGAAAGCCTTCTTTGATTATTTGTATTCCAAATCTGTCATGAAAGGGAAAGGTATGCCTTCCCTGAGATATATACCATGCTACCTACCAAGTGTTCCAGAGAAATGTCAAATTTCTCTGGTTTGTTCTTCGGATTCCTTGCAGCCAGGAGGGGGATGTGTTTAAGAGTGAAAGAAAGAGGAAGAGAGACAGAAGGCAGAGGTTAAGGGCAGAGAGGGACCTAGAGACAGAGATGAATGATTCTGTGTATAGTGGGTCGTCATGAGGCTCAGCAGAGATTAAATAAAAGGACAGCAGTCATTCCTGCAGCTAAGTAATGCTAGGGACCCCGAAGGACGATTATCTTATATCCAAAACCAGGAAAGCAGCATGTAAGAGCCACTTTCAGATAGCAACCTATACAACCTGTGATTTAAAAATAAATTTTTTTAAGTAATCTCTATATGCAAGATAGAGCTCAAACTTACAACCTTGAAATCAAGAGTCACATGCACCACTGACTGAGCTAGCCAGGCACCGCTATAACCTGAGATTTTAGGTCAAAGACAGCCATTTTTGAGCAGTTAACACACTGGACTCCAAACTAGAAAACTATGGTGAAAAACTATAGAAGTTTTTCCAGTCACTTCATGTGGGGTGTAAGTGGAGCTTGGAAAAGAATCTTGCTATTTATTTTACTTTATTTTTAAGATTTTATTTTTTATGGGTTTTGTTGTTTTTTTTTTTTTTGAGAGAGAGAGCCCAAGTGAGGGATAGGCAGAGAGAGGGGGGTGGAGGATCTGAAGCAGATTCTGCACTGACAGTGAGCCTGATGTGGGCCTGAACTCACAGATGGGAGATCTTGACTGAAGCCAAAGTCAGACACTCAACCAACTGAGCCACCCAGGTCCCCCTTAAGATTTTACTTTTAAGCAATTTCTATACCCAATGTGGGGCTTGAACTTACAACCCCAAGATTGAGAGTCACATGCTCCACCAACTGAGCCAGCCAGGTGCCCCAGAAAAGAGTCTTTTTAAATGAGAATAGACAGGTGGATCATTTGACAATATATAAACTTTATATTTCATGAAATAAAAAATGATGGAAACTCCAAGACCAATGTCAAGTTTATGCGCAATATTTTTCCTCTCTTTAAACTTCTCACATCACTTGAAGTACTGTATGTTATAAAGTGAGGAGGCTAATAGGTACACAAGTCCACCAGCTCCATTATATTACAGTGGTTACCGGTGTAAGACATAACTCTGGCCCCAGGCAACACACAGTAGACTTGAGGAAGTAAGAAAAACACAACAGGAGATTACCCGTATAAATATTTAGCATACCACATGCCTGGCACAGAGTGTGGATTCTGAGAGATAAGCCATTAGTAGTATTATGGTCGTTATTGTTGATATAAGGTTACTCTCAGACGCCTAAGACGCATTCTCACTGGTTACATTGTCAGAGTGCACCTTCCTCCTAGCCCTTGTAGGGGGCCAGGATGTCTGACAATGAGCCAGTGCCCAAGGGTGACCTCCAGGGGCAGAAGGATAGGGGTTAGGCATCTATCTGTGTAGGCTGTCTGGAGCATGAAGAGTCAGAACGGGGAGACCAAGCCAAGGCCTAAAGAAGAGACAAGAGTCAAATCCAGGGGAATGGGGGCCAAAAGCCAAATCCAAACACTGCTGGTGAACGGGAGAAGAAGCCTTGGGTCAGGTAGAGTCCAGACTAGAAAAGAAGCCAATTTCGAGCAAATCAAGGAGGATCCTAGGAGGCTGTTCAAAACAGTGTTGGAATAACCTTTTATAGGCCACTGGGCAGGGCTGTTTAACCATCAAAAGGCTAAAGAGCCAGGACCTATAAACAATACTGTAGGACAGAAAAGAAAAAAGAAACAGTTGATGGAACTAAAGAAAAGAAAGCATGATTTGCTACTGAATATAAAGAGAATATTACAGACTGGAAAGGGGGAGGTGATGAGCATTTAGAGAACAGACAAGATTTGCCAGTTCTTAGCTGTAAGTTTATAAATTCAAAGCAGAGGAAACCTTTTCAGTTAGGCTCCTTATTTGTAAGTAAGGTATGCTGACGGGTAGTTCTGTGTTTTTCTGCGAGTCCTAAAATGACGGCTTTCTATTCAAACTCACTAGATTCACAGTAAGGGCCATTCTAGATCTTATGTCCAAAATATATGACTCTTATTGAGATAAACAAGACTGATGAATAAATAGGAAAGTAATCTTACAGTTATCCTAAAAAAAATAAAAATGCATGCAACTTACACTTTTTAGTTACACTTTTAAATATTAGGGTTACGATTCATTTCCTTATTTTCCTTACCACTTCTTGTAGCTCTTAGCTCCTTCTCACAAGAGTGTCAGGGAAATGACAGAGCTTGGTATCAGAGGACTTTAGATTAAAGTCTGGTTCTCTAGTTCTGTGACCTTGGGAAGTCACTTAGTGTTTCCAAGTATATGAAATGAGAGTGATGATACATCTCCTTACTACATAAAGGATTGAATGTGTACAGTGGATGAGAATATATACGTTAAAGAGTGTTACAAAGTGTGCAAAGTCCTACATAGGTAATAAACCAATTTCGGAGGTCACAGAATATAGTTGAAAGGGAACTTAATATCATCCTGTCCTAAAAGTTTCATACTTTTTGAAGTGAAGGACTTTATCTTAGTCATTTCACGCTGCTCTAATGAAGTGTAGCATTTAGTGGCTTATAAACACCAGGCATTGATTTTTCACACTTCTAGGGACTGCAAGTTCATGGTCAAGGTGCAAGCATAGTTGGGCTCTGGAGACAGCCTTCTTCCAGCTTGAGGACTTCCCCCTTCTCCTTTTTCCTTGTATCCTCACAAAGTGGAAAGAGGGCAAGAGAGCTCTCCAGGTTCCTGTTGTAGGGGCACTAATCCCATTTGTAAGGCCTCCACCTTCATGACCTAGTCACCTCCCAAAGGTCCCACTTCCTAATACCATCACTTTAGGGGTGAGAATTTCAACATCTGAATGGGAGGAACACAAATGTTCAGTCCATAACAGACATTTTCTTCATATAAAGTCGTATGTAACAAATAAAAACAAGAGATGTTCTAATAAAACAAGGAAGAGGAGGTACCACATCTCAGCTAGATTTCTGTCACACTGGGCCTGAGCCCCACAGCCCCACCGCTACCACTGGAGAGAAGACGGGAGGATGTGGCCTTAGGTATTGCTCACTGCACAAATTTTAAAACTCACCAATTTATTCCAAACCTCCTAAGTTACAGTTGAGGAAACTGAGGTCACAGAATGGGTTACAATATCTCCTGTTATAAAGTGTTTCTAAAACATCAGTTAGTTTATACATGCTTGGTACATAGGGGAATGATGTCAGAAAAATGTGGATATTATGTTAGTTTATATATGTTTTTTCTTAGGCAAAGGAAGCCGGAATATCAGGAGAAAATAAAAGGAAAAACCCTCAGTTCTGCTACTGTACAGGCAGGAGCCCTTTTTAGCTCTATTTTGAATGAATGAAGGAATGAGTGAATGAATCAGATGTACCTGGATAGCTTTCAGCTTGTGACAGGCTACACTTGTCCTGTGCCCACCTTGTCAGCAGCCCCACTAGTTCAGACTTCTGCTTCCATCTGTATTATCTCACAGCCCCAGAGTTATCGTTTCCACTCTCTTATTTTCATGCCTTATTAATATTCTCTGTTGTAGCCTCTGGCCACACTGAATGTCTGAGTTTTGCCAAGAATCTACACAGGAACTTCCACAACAAAGTAACTCAAGCTAGGTGGCGTAAACAACAGAAATTAATTTTTTCACAACGAAGGCCAGAAGCCCAAGATCAAAGTGCCAGCAGAGTTGGTATCTTGTGAGTCCTGGCTTCCAGGTGGCCACCTTTTCCCTATGTTCTCATGGAGAGAAAGAATGCAAGCTCTCTGGTGTCTCTTCCTCTTTTCCTAAGGACACCAGTCCTATAGCATTGCCCCCACCCCTTATAACCTCCTTTGACCTTAACTGTCTCCCAAGGTCACATCTCCAAATGCTCACACTGGGGTTTAGAACTTCAACAAATGGGTGGAGGGTGGGGAAAAACTCAGTCCCTAAGAGACACTAATAATGTGTTTGTTAGCATTCTTTTTAGTGAAACATCAGGTTTCATTGGTCTATCCCTCACTTTATATTTCCCATAGGGCTGAAAAGATCATTTTAATGCCCAGTGTTGGTAAAAATATGGAGAAATAGCCGCTCCCTTACATTTCTGATGATAAAATAAAATAAAATTGGCACAACCTTTATGGATGGAAATTTAACAATATGTATCAAAAGCTAAAAATTCTGTATATCCCATGACTCAGACATTTCGTTTCTAGTCATTTATCCTAAAGAAACACCAACCTGTAGCTTTGAGGATATTTACCATAACATTAGAATTTGGAAAAACTGGAAATACTGTAAATGTTTAACAATAGGCGACTGATAGGAGACTTGATGAAATTCTGTAAAGCTATTATTATAATAATGTAGAGCATAGAATACGGAAATACACACTTAATACCATAAATGAATAAAAGTGAATTTTAAGTTATTTAACATATCCCATATGATTCCTTTTTTACTAAAATATTACCCTATAGGTTTTAGGTATACTTAGAAGAAATGTTAAAACATTACCTCTGGGTGCTAAGACCAAGGATGATATTTATTTTATCCTTTCTGTTTCCTCTTATTTTCCACAATGAAAAAGCAACACATTTATAAAAGGAAAAAAAACTTCTATGTAAGTATTTACACAGAGATACATATATGGGTATATATGCATCCACACACATATGCACACACATGAGCATACGCACACACACATTTGTGTTTAAACTGTTAGAGGAATAGGAACCGTAAGGTAAATTAGTACTTGTATTTCAAATAATCATGCGCATCCATCACCCATTTCATAGGATCCTCTGCATGCTATGTATTCCCTGGAGAATCTTCTCCTTATCTCAACTGAAGAAGCAACAAAGGGATTACAGTAATAACAAAAGTCTATTTCCAGACAAACCGTCCTTGTTAGACAACCAATCATCTCATCTTCCCTTATTTTCCATCCTTTCAAAAATCAAAGAAAGAAAAGGGAAACCAATACAGCTTAACAGTAACACTTTCTTAACAAATTCTTCTCTGCTGTTTTCCACACATTCAGTAGCTTGAGAGACCACAGAATATCCATAGGACTGTTCTGATTTTAAACATCACCATCGTTCTTGTCAAGTAAAGATAGCACTTCCTTTGGAGACTTGAATGGTTCCCTGAGAGTGGCTCAGGTCTCTGAGCCAAATATGTATCTAGGCGCTGTGGTGGAGAGTATTTGCCGGGGAGAATATCAATACCCAGGTACACACGCAGTATGTGTTTTGCTACAAATGTTTTCCCAGTAAACAAGAGTTCAGCCATCAAAAGAAATGGAATGCTAATTTTAAATCAATTAAATTCAAACAGTAAGGCTTCCTTTGGGTATAGTTGCTTTTTAGTACGCACACTAATTTTGGAGACTTGTAGTATTTACCCACAAATTGGTTTTGAAGGATCTGTGGCACTGAGAAGTTGAAGTCAAACTGGCCTCTCCTGCAGCTCCTTCCCAGTCCATGAATTATTGAAGGTGGAATTTAATGGGGCCATTATT
This sequence comes from Suricata suricatta, assembly GCF_006229205.1. Lineage (NCBI taxonomy): Eukaryota > Metazoa > Chordata > Mammalia > Carnivora > Herpestidae > Suricata > Suricata suricatta. The sequence continues at coordinate 43,354,313 of NC_043705.1, forward strand.
GTTCATCACTCTTCTCTGGTCGATATAAATGCATACTCTATCATTGTTGCATAAGAGAGCATCTGTATGTAAAGGTTCACAGACATGAAAGGGGATGCCCAGGAAATCAACAGTCACATGGTTCTGTGGATTCCTCTTCCAGTCACATTAGGACACAAGGAAATACATCAAGATCAACTGTTGGCCAGGATATCAGTCTGGAAAGGAGAATGGTCTCTGGATTCTGGGATCTGTCCACGTGAGGCAGACCCACGCTAGATCTCACTTAAAAATGCACCTCTGGCCCTGAGGGGCCTCCGTGGCCACAGGGGAAGGGAGACATAGCAGAGCTTGAGTCCCTGCCAATGCAGCTCAATCAAAGGGAGGATCACAGTCCAGAGCCTACAGAGAGGAAAACAGTTGGATCAGTTCCACAAAAAGAAACAGCTCCCAGAGATGACCACCACAGCCTGGCATCTTAAACAAACAGATCAAAAGTGGCGCAAGAATTCCTGCAAATGGTTGCTCACCTTCCAATTCATGAGTCACTTAACATCCAGGGTTTGGGGTTTAGATTTGCTGTCATTGTTTTTACTGTCGTCTGGGGTGAGTTATTGGATTGAAAGCAATCTGGATATTGTCTCCCTCCACAGGGTTCTGTAGCCAAAAAGAGATTGATGAAAAGCAGGGGTTTGGGGCCAGTGATTCCGACACAGCTTTCCTCAGAGCAGTACAAATGATAAGGCTGTTACTTGGGAAAACAACGGTCTGTAAGAGTGATTTCCCTGTCTCTGATGGGGAAGGTGGGCATAAACATTCAGTACAGTCCCTGACATTGGGGAATGACAGATGATAGGATGCTACGGAGTCTTGTTTCTTCGTAAGGATTCCTTATTGTTTGCAAAAGCCATATTATTGTATGGTCTAGGAGGCGGCAAGACAACTTGGCAGTCGACCTTGATATTGGTATAACAATTTAAATTTTACCGAACACTTTAATACACATTATCACAATCAATTCTGAAACTCACACCCTAACTAGGAGGACAAACACTCCTATTTTACTAATGAAGAAACTGAGATTCAGAGAGATAAATGACTAGCCTCAGTTTACCCAGCCAAAAATGTTCCTTCTAATCTACCACCACGCCCACTCATAGAGTGGACCTCAGGAGACTTGATATCCATTATTTGTTTCTAACCAACTATTTCATGAAATTGTGTTATATCTCATTTCCCTTTCTATACTACAGGATTATTAATAATCATGTAACAATACTCATTTTAAAAGAAGTTGTATTGCTGAAACCTGGCAACATTTTTAGAAGCCTATCAGAATAAATTAGAAGCTGCAAGTAATTTTTTAACCCATTCTGTGAGCTCCTTTTGAATCCAACAATAACAGCAGCCACCAACTAAAAGATGTTCCTCCCACACCCTCAGTTTTGAACCACATTTTAAATGTAAGGTACTCTATCTACATTCAAGGGAAGAGCAATCTCATCTTAATCTTGGATTTATGTTTACAAATATTTTTGCAAACATTATTCAGAAATAACAACACTAGCCTGCTTTTGGGGGTTGCATTAGCAACAGCCAAGTATTTTTATGTACAAGATTTGATTTGGTCCTCATTCTATCCTTGAAGACAGGTAAAGATAGACATTCTTACCACCTGCCACGGAAGCCCCATTGGGAAGGTGAGCACACTAAGACTGAGAGAGGTCAAGTGTCGCGTTGGGAACATGCATCAGATCACTTGAAGCTAGCAAACCTGATCTTGAATAGTATGTCCACCGCTAGCTAATATAAAGGCCAAAGCAAGTTTCTGAATCTCCCTGAGCTCAGGGAAAAACTTAGTGAACTTGTAAAACAGGCCACTTATGTGCCTGCTCTTTCTCAGTCATACATCCATCCTCACCATTTAGCTGTGTGACACTAGAGCTAGAAACTTATAGCCCACTGCTCTCACACTCCCTCACCTGTGACTTCCTATTAGTTTCTGACAGTGTGAAGCACAGGTCTGACCTCAGAGGGTAGGAGCAGAAGAGAAGCTATTCTTCTTTCTTGGTTGGCCCCCCTCTTTAGAGGTAGCTGCTACCTTTTGTGGTTCTAGCTCCTACAATGGGGCTTCTCCCCGTGGTCCTGGTCCATAGGTGGGCTTCAGGACTCAGCCAACTTGATCTCTCTTTTGTTCCCCTAGCTCTGGAAGCAGGCCTGATTACTGAAGCTATGAGTTTCTGGGAATGATCTCTTCTTTCTAATTGTTCCCCCAGCACCTAATTCTCCCATTTGCTTTTATAACCCATCCAAAACATATATAACCAATTCTTGTGTTAAACTTCTTTGAAACATCTAAAATGGGCTCTATTTTCTTAAATCCATCCTGACTGATACACAAAAGAGCCCCGCACAGGCACTGCCACATGGCTAAAGTGTAAACATCAAACAATTAAAAATAAAAAGACTTGCCAGTGTTTTATTTTGGGAACCACAAACAGAATCTCCTCTCTTAATGCCCTACCACTGGAGCTCCATGTTAGGTGTGATAGCTATATGAGAATTGTCTCCATTTACAGATTGCTTCCAAATATCTAAAAGTTTAAGATGTTTTAATGATGCATGCACCAGTTTAATGTAATCTCCAAAACAGGGATGATAAAAATACTGACCTACCTCATAGAGCTGGTTGGAACAACTAATTAGCTCTCATAAAAACACTTCAACCACCTAAAGTACCTCATAAAAGTTTATTATGAGTAGTAATGCTAATGGTTAAACATATAATGATGGGCATCAAATGGGCACGCTCCACAAACTGATGGTGTTTTAAATTCTCTTTACAATCTCACTGTTGTTTAGCAGTTCATATGTGGAGAGCTCTTCACAGCTGTAAATTAGTTAATCCCCGTGACACTCACTCCTGAGAGATAGGTCAGTATTATTTTCTATTACTATGGCAACAAATCCTATGTAAATGTCCAACAACAGAAGTTGGAGATGAGAAGCGAGAAAGGTTAAGTGACTTGTTCAAGGCCACACATCAAGTAGGTGGCAGGGTCAGCTTTAAAACGCAGAAAAGCTGACCCCGTAGCTCACTCCAGCCCACCTGGTCAGCACTGAGGGAATCACTGACATTCATTTGCTTCGAAATTCAGTGAAACAGAAAATACCAATATGGTCTATATCTTGGAACAAAATATGAACAATTATAGTGTGCAGGCATATAATTAAATGACTATATTTTGTTAGTCCATCAATGGCAGGCAGTAACAGGAAGGGCAGCATGAATTCTAAAGACTGACCTTTCAAATTCATACCCCAGCTCAGCCTCGCCATGTACTCGCTGCACAAACTTGGTCAAGCTTCTTGACTGCTCTGAACCTCAGTTTTATAGCCTAACAGTGGTAAAATGAAGCTAATAATGGGATCCACTCCACATGGTTATTGTGAGGACTTAATGAAAAGCACATAGAACAAGGCCAAGAAGATAATAAGCATTCAATAATTGTCAGCTATATTAGATAGATAGTCCCTATTACACACGATATATTTATTGCTTTCCAACAATGTTGTATCGAGTACAGGGAAGCTTCAGAGACAGACCCTGCCCTCACTGAGCTTTCAGTATAATAGGTTTGTACAATGTGTAACTTGCCAGACAATCTAAGGGGACATCCCCCTGACATGGGACTGTTAATCTTTCAAGCAAGGTCACAAGTTTTCAAAGCAAATGATGTAATTCCTCAGTTCTCAGATAGGGAGTGCTCATTCTGCTCCCTTCTTTGCCTGTCCTTGGGTTTCTGTTGCCATTTAACTAACTTTATTTACACTTTGGTAAAAAGGCAGAACACAAGTAAACTGTCACTGAAAGGTTCCACGTTAAAAAGTGTGCCGTGGGTGCACACAGAAGCAGGATCATTTCTGGCTGAAGTGTTTAGGCAAGAGGTGTTACTTGAATTTGGTCTAAAAGATAAGTCTGGTTTTAAAACCCTAAGATGGCTATGCCAGTTGGTGGGGGAGGTCAGGAGAGTGGGTCAAGGGTGTGAGCCAGCAGACCTGATCAATAGGGTACCAGACCTTAACAAAAGAAGAATGGAAGAAAGTTTATTGAACACCTGTTATGATCCAGCAACCATGTCAGCACCTTACAATACTTAACAAAGGTCACATAACTGGCAAGTGACCCTGCTGGGACTCACATCAATTCACCTGTTTCAAGTGTGAGGCAATACAAAAGAACCATTGATGACTTTAAGAGTGGAGCGCCTGACACAAAGTGGAACTTCTGTGAGATTACTCTGGGCATGGTATGTAGGGGAGATTGAACAGGCAGTCTGGGGATAGCCAGAGAGAGAGATTTATGCATGTGAGAAGGGAGAAAAGCTGGAATAGAACGGTGATGTCCGACTGGAACGGAAGGGCTAGATGGGAGAGCTGCCCAGTGACTCACAGCTCTCTCTGCGCAATAGAATCACCAAGAGTTAGATTTAGAACTACTGATGCATAAACTCACTGACTGTGGTATACATAGTACATGGGTATCAAAGTACATTTAAAGCTTACACTAAAAACAAATCAGATAGAAAGAGTTAATTAAAGACAGAGAGCTAAAGGCATTTTTTATTATGATAAAAACAGATATAAAACTTACCATCCTTGGGGAAGAGCACTGGGTGTTGTATGGAAAACAATTTGACAATAAAATATTATGGAAAAAAAAACTTACCATCTTAAGTATGTTTAAGTTTGCAGTTCACTTGCGTTAAGTATATTTACCTTGTTGTGAAAAGATGTTTAGAAATTTTTCATCTTGCAGAACTGAAATTCCGTAGCCACTGAACAACAGCTGTCCAGCCCTGGTAACCCGCTTCTCCCTGCCACATCCACTTCTGTGAATATAACTACTTTACATACCTCAGGTAAGTAGAATTACGTAGTCCTTGTCCTTCTGCGACTGGTTTATTTCCCCTGGCATAATGCGTCAGAGTTCATCTATGTTACAGCATGTAACAGAAGTCTGTTTTTTTAAGACTACATAGTAGTATTCCATTGATGTCAGGTGTCTCACATTTTGTTCATCCATTCATAGTCAGATGTTTGGGTTGCTTCTACTTCTTACCTACTGTGAGTGGTGCTGTCATGAACATGGTTATGTAAATATTTATTCAAGACTTTGCTTCAGTTCTTGTGGATATATACCCAGAAGTGCAATTTCTGGATCATATGGTTGCTCAATTTTTAATTTTTTTTTGTAACTTCCATACTGTTTTTCAGAGCTGTCGCACCCTTTCACAACCCCACCAACAATGCACAACTTCTCCATATCCCTGCCAACACCTACAGTGTTCTGGGTTTTTAATAGTAGCCACCCTAAAGGGTGTGCACAGGAGCATTTTTTAAAGGTATAAGTACAAAAGGGCACCTGGGTGGTAGTCAGTTAAGCATCTGACTTTAGCTCAGGTCATGAAATCGTGATTAGCAAGTTCAAGGCCACATCAGGCTCTGTGCTGACAGCTCAGAGCTTGGAGCCTGCTTCAGATTCTGTGTCTCCCTCTCTCTCTTCCCTTCCTTCACTGACTCTGTGTGTCCCAAAACTGAATAAATGTTAAAAAGTTTTAAATAAAAAAGGTATAAGCACAAAAATTATTTCTAAAACAAAAGTATTTATCATCCAAAATACCAAAAGAGTTTTAAAAGGAATGAAAACAAATTATATATGGAAACCACAGAAAATGTAACATAAACATAGTAATAATAATAACATAAAATAATATTCAGAGTTGAGATAATCAATTGTGTTGGCAAATATTTATAAACTTTGGTTTACTTCTGAAAGATTCTCTATCTGGTTCACAAAACAAGACCAAATTATATGCTCTACTCAGGAAACACAATACAAAGGAATTCACAAAGGCTAAAAAGAAAGGAATGAGCAAAAATTTTCCAGGCGAGTGGAAGCAAAAAAAAAATCAGGTTTGCACACCTGATATCATCAAATACAATCCCCCGGGGGTGGAAGGTGGGTACAGCAAACTGTAACTCTATGTTAAATACCTGATTTGGGTAATGGCACTGTGGTCATGAAAGAGAATATTCTTTTTTTTTTCTTAAAGTTTATTTACTTATGAGAAAGAGAGGTAGGGAGGAGCAGAGAGAGAGGGAGACAGAGAATTCAAAGCAGGGTCCATGCTATCAGCACAGAGTCCTATGTGGGGCTCACACCCAAGAAGCATGAGATCATGACCTGAGTAGAAGTGGGACACTTAACTAACTGAGCCACCCAGGTGCCCCAGAGAACATTCGTAATTTTAGGAAGTAGATTATGAAGAACTTGTAGGGACAAAAGACTCACTCTCAAAAGATTCAGAAAAAAAAATTGAGAGAATGATAAAGAAAATAGTGCAACATGTAAATAGTTGGCAAATCAAGAGTATATGTGAGTTCTTTGTAGCTTCTTGCAACTTTTTGATAAGTTGGAAATTGTACCAACATAAAAAATTTTTTAAGTAATAAAAATACACAGGTCTAACTCCTTAGAAGTTCTAATTCTCTTAGCTGCAAAATAGAGTCAAGACCACGGTATTTTTTAAAACTCTCCAGGGAATTCTAATGTGCATTCAGAATTGAGAGCCAATGTAGCAATCAATCCATGACATCCAATCACTGGCCAGCTGTATGTGGTAACAAAAAGGGAGAACTGGCCCCTGAAGATACCCAAGTCTTTATTCCCAGAACCTTTGAATGTTATCTACATGGCAGAAGGGACTTGGAGATGTGGTTAAATTAAGAGTCTTGAACCGGGAGATTATCCCAGATTATCTAGGGAGGCCCTAAATGTAATCACAGTGTCCTTGTAAGAGGAAGGCAGGAGATCTGACTACAGAAGTAGATGTGGATGTGACAACGGAAGTGAGAAATTGGCATGATGTAGCCAAAAGTGAAGGAATGCTGAGCCACCCGAAAGTCGAAGAGCCAAGGAAGAGATTCTCTTCTGGATCCTGCAGTAGGAACACCTCTTGATTTCACATCTTGGTTTTAGCCCTGAAAAACACATTTCAGACTCTTGCCCTCCAAAAGTGTCCCGAGAATACACTTACACCGTATTTGGGTATTTTGTTACAGCAGCAACAGAAAACTAGTATGAAGACTTACATGTTTTGGAGATAAAGGGATAAAAGTGGTGCTGTGAACGGACGTGTGACCTGTTCAAGAGCGTGAGTGAGTTTTATACTCATTGATTTTTCTGACCCCCGAAAAGAATGGGAAAGTGGATAAGCAGGGGATGAGACAAATCAGACAAATTTCTAGAAGATGAAAAGAGCAAGGGGACATGCTGATAGATGAAACAGACACTTGGAACCACATTTCAAAACATCTGATTTAGGACATTGCAAAGATCCTCCCAGAGTATCCCCTGTAAGCTCCCAAGCCCAGAGATGGCATTTAAGACCAAGGGGCATGGTAAAACATTGGGCCAACAAAGGATTCTTTGAACCTCTACACACAAAGCAGTTGTATTAGGGAGCGCCATTTCCCTCTTCTCCCCTCTTGCTACACACAGCCCAGCATTTATCCCTGACAAAAATTCTGGAGGGCTCCTCCTTAAGGAAACTGAATAAATATTGACTGAGAGAAGCTAAGATTTTGTGTTGGATGTTTGTGCTCAGAGATACACTCTCCTCATTTTGACCTGAGGTGGGGGTCCTGGCCTGCTTACCCCAGTGATGGATCCCAGACCTGTACACTGTGATCAAGCTGTGATAGACCTTCCTATATAGGGCAGAGGAAATCTATATCACCTACTTAGTCCTTGTCTTTTAAATATGAATGGGCAATGAGTCCATTAGAAACTCTAGGGAAGAAAAGGCAACAGAAGCAACAATCAAAAGATGTTTGAGAAATTCATGGTTCAATGGTGAAGCATTCTACAACTCTAAGCAATTGTAGCAATGTAAAGCCAGAGAAACCTTTTGACCTTGAAGCTACAACCATTGTATCTTGAGTAGCCCAGAGGACATTTCATTAAGCTCATAAAGAAGGAAATGCAATCCTAACATACAGCTTGGCTGTACAGTGAGCAATCTTCACATAGTTATAATAATGTCAGTGCTGTTCTTTGATTTTCAATCTACAGGAAAACCTCATAAAAGTTAATTATGGTTTCAGAACAGATGTAAATGTTAACCATCTTGAAAATGTAAAAGTGAAGACATGGCTGTAATGAGGTGGGAGTTGGCAAGGGAAGGGTGGAACAGAGAAATGTAATACAGAGGATAAAGGGCGATTCAGAGAGATATAAATATAATACCTAATAACACAAAGTTATCTAATAAAATAACTCAAAAGTAAACAATGTAAAGATCAAACACTGCAGGATTGGAAAGGTGGGATATAATACAAATGAGCTAAGTCTTGGTCTTTCATGGCTGAGAGTCAACATATATTGCCTAAAGCTTTAAAAAAATCAAGAAATGGAAGTATATTATTTAGAGGTATGGAGGTAATTATTAGAAGGCTTGATCTCAAAGGCATGAACGTAAGAGGTTGCTTCTGGAGGCTAGATTGGGATTAGAAAAGAAGGTTGAAAGATTGCTGCTTTTCATCATAAATTCTTCTATGTGATTTTTCTTTTTACCACATGCATGTATTTCTTTAATAATGTAAGTTTTAAAATGATAAGTGGCTATGGACATTGTAGACCCTCAACTATTGGCAGACTAGTTTTATTTACGAGATGATTATCTTATACTGCCTTGGGTCCATTATTTTTTTCTAAGTCCCAGGGTTTTTTTTTTTTTAATATTTACTCATTTTTGAGAGAGAGAGAGCATGCATGTGTGTATGCATGCACACATACACATACATATACGTGAGCACACACATGGGGTAAGGGCAGAAAGAGAGGGAGACAGAGGATCTGAAGCAGGCTTGCAGGTTCGATGTGGGTTTAAACTCACAAACCATGAAATTGTGACCTGAGCCAAAGTGGAATACTTAACCAACTGAGACACTCATGTGCCCCACCTTGGGGCCATGTTTAAGGACAGATCATGATTATACACTAGTAGTCTATGGTCATCGAATATACATTTAATCACTGTACTCTTACGTTAATAAAGGGGGTGTAGTAAAGAAAGGGGAAGAGGATGGGGGAAATAATAGGAAAATCAGGACATAAGGGAGGTTGAGAGGGTCAAATTACTGAAGTTAGATTCAGAGCAGAACGGGTGAGTGCTCAAGGTAGAGATTTCCAACAGAAAAGAGCTTTAGAGAGCAAAACCCAGATACCACTTGGGACATCATTCCCATAGACCAGCACCCTGTTAAAATGGTGGCAGTCATGAGCTCTGCTGTGGTAATCCCCTTGGCTCTTTGCTCAGCAGGCTTCCTCCTAACACTCTCCACCCCCAGGACTCCCCCTACACACACACACACACACACACACACACACAGAGTCTATATCTACCAGTTCCACAGTGTGCAAGGCCTTTTTTTAAGTGCAACCTTCCTGATGTTTTTCTCAATGATCTCAGATCTTACCAATCTTTTTCTTGCTGAATACTTTCACACTCAATGATAGTTGGTAGATACCATTTACTTTACTAATTGTTTGGGTTTCCTAAGCCCTTCAGCCCAACTAGATCATAAGTTCTTTTAAAGAAAGAAAATGTCGGGTGCCTAGGTGGCTCAGTCAGTTAAGCATAGACTTCAGCTCAGGTCATGGTCTTGGGGTTCATGAGTTCTAGTCCCACGTTGGGCTCTGTGCTGACAGCTCAGAGCCTGGAGCCTGCTTCAGATTCTGTGTCTCCCTCACTCTCTGCCCCTTGTGCTCTCTTTCTCTCTCAAAAAATAAATAAATATTTTTAAAAAGTGTTTAAATACTAATATTAATACTAATAATAATAAAGGAAGAAATCCTGACATCTTTCTTTTTGCCTCATCTAGAGAACTTAGCACAGTATTGGGCTTCCAATAAGCAATTAGAACTTGAGTGAAAGCAGAAAGTAATAGATAATGTTTTCATTTTGACTGAAACAAGTTTCCCTATGTTGCATTGAATTATGATGAAGGAACAAAACACATTTCACTTGTCACATTTATAACTTGGTTATGACTGCCGGGACCCTGCATAATGCCAGTGACCTTTTATTCTCTGAGACAGACAACGTAGAGTGCTGAGGGTTGGAGGTATTAAGGAAGAAGAGGGTCAGCACCATGGTGACTTCTGGTCTCGCACATACTGTACCTTCTAAAGAGCAGAATCATCCAGATAGCAGGCATGAGCTTATAACTTATGGGTCACAGGGAAGCACAGCATACGACTTAGCATCTTTGCCAAGAGAACAGGGTTCCTGTGGGAAGCCCACACTCAGGACTTGATGTGATCTAGAGAGGGAGGACAGTTTGCTGGGCATCCACTGTCCTCCCTTCGACACTCCTTCCCCATCGCTCCACACAAAGGCTGCTGCCTGGCTTGTGAGTTCTTCCAATTATTTTGGCATCTATGCCAAGGTCACTTTCTTCTATTCATTTTAGCAGACTTCTTTCAAGCTCAGGTCAAGACCTCTACTCTCCACGGGAGCATGTCAACATTTCTTCTCCTCTTTGCCCCCACATCATGGCAACTGCTCGCGATGTGTGTTTATGCGGAAAGCCCCAGGCAGCCAACATGCTCAGACAAGCTGAACAGAAAACTCTACTGTGTACAGAAGAAGAGTTTTTGGTGTGCCCTCTGGCCCTGAAAAGAACACTGGCTTTGCTAAGATTTATTTACCTTCAAAGCTTTGTTCCCATCAGTGTGCAGAAATACAGACTCACATATGCTGTTGACTTAACTGCCTTTTCTCCCTTGGTCATGAGAAAATTCACAGAGACTGGGACACTCCTGGTGTGTTTGAGTGAAAACAGTTCTATCACTCACTCACTCTCTGACTTCTTTCGCAATTTGACAGAGAAGCCTGAATCTAAAGGGACACTTCCATGGCAATAAAGAGGAAACCAAGAGTCGAGTTGCAGCAGATGATTAAATCACAAGTTTTAACCATTCCTTCTGAGCTGCAGCACTTTTCCCTAAAGCACCCTTGTGATTGTGCTACAGCACCATTTATTATTTACAATTGCCTTTTTTCATTCTCAGATCAAGATTTGCTTAAAAGTCCATTTAGGACTGGTCATACCTCAGCTAAGGTCAGTCAGAGCTTCCAAGTAATATGCTATGTGTCCAATGTCATTATGTTACAAGCCCCAAAACCAGCAAGCAAGGAAATATATTTACCTAAATTCGAAGAAGTTGCAATAAGTGGCAACAAAAGCTAAATCCCTGCAAGGACATGTCGAAGAGAAAGAAACGACGCTGCCTCTGTGTGTACGTGATGCTCCTCTCTAGCACGTGAATATTTATGTATACTTTGTGCGAGTCTTGCTAATTGTAATTATGATTGCTTACTACAGTTTCCAAGGTAACAGTTGTCACTGCAACGCTTCACTGCCAACTCAATTTCCATTCTCCTGCTGATATAACAAATATTGTGTGACATTTTAACTGAAAATATCTGTAAATGGGTGTCTGAGTGTGGTGTGTTTCTTTAAAAGGGAAGGAAAACAATTATTAGCTTTTCATTATTCATCTCAGTGGCACATTTGATCGGTAATTACTTCAACTTTATATTTAGAAAGGAGTGAACTGGAGTCCCACAAAGTCTTAGATTTGGAGGTTCTGAGTTCTGATCCTGACTTCTCCCAATGACCCATGTGACCTTGGTTCAGTAGCCAGGAGCTTGTCCAGAAACAATGCCACAGTAAAGGAAGCGGAGCTCTTGGGCACCCCCTTCCCCAAAGTCACTCACCAAGTAAGCACTTTATTCTCTGAGACAGGCAGCCTAGGGCTAGGGCCTGACGGAGAACAGACAAAGCAGATGGTCTTCATTTTGGCAGCTTTCTGTCTTCTCCCTAAAGAGCGGGATCATTCAGGTAGTGGGTCAGGTAGTGGGTCAGAAATACCTAGTGAACAGGAGGTATACTAAAAATGATTCTGGTAATGACCACGATGAAGGAACTTTTCCTCAGCACCAGGGTGCCCTCTCCAGGCAGAGATCCGGTCAAGGACCTCGCATCCCACCCACTTGGAGACCACTTCCTGCCTTGCCAGGTAGACCGCTGGCAGACCGGGACCGTGCCACACTGACAGTTTGAGTGAGCTGAGCCTTGAGTGAAGGCTTCCCCGGGTTGTAGGTGAGAACAGCTGACTGGCAGATTTTTAGTGTTGAGTGTTGCTTTTGTTTTTCATAATGTATCACTTTCTCAGCTATCAGGAGTATCTGAAAATCATGTATGGAGGTGCTCAGTCCCAGAAGTAGCCAAACCAGGAGCCTAAAGCTTTAACAAGCACTTCCTGTTTGTAAAACATATTGGAGATATGAGTATGGTTACAGAAATGCAGCCCCCACCCTGAGAAAACTGACAACCTTGTAGAAGAAAAACATTTAAACACATAAAATAGCTTGAGAACAGTAAATCTCTGGTGCAGATGAGAGTGTAATGGATGTTCAGAGCCATCTACATGGAGCTGGAGGAATCAGGGAGGTTTGGCAGGGGATGGCACCTGAACTGGGTAGGAGGGGGAGGGAGAAGTACAAGAATATAACAACATAGATATCATGCTACAGGTTAAAGAACATAGAGAAGATATCTCACACATCACTTAGATTTTTGCTTGCCTGAATCTATTATTTTAAGCATAAGTAGAGTCTAATGTAAAAAGAATGTGAGTGCTTTCCATAGCCATGACCCTTCAGGCCTAGGGAAAGTTAAGAGGACAGACATGGACGATGTGGGCGCAGAGAAATAGAGGTCTCCTTTCAGGTTCCAAAACTGGAATTCCAAGCAAGTCTTACATGTAGGAGGAAGAGCCCTTTGCTCATTCCCATGGCTCACAACACCCTCCCAGTTTCAACTTCCTCCAACTCTCTCAGTACCCAGGACTATCACCAGGAAGAATCAATTATTACTCCCTCCTCCCCTCCTTCTGACCCATTGTGCTTCTGGCCTCCTCTCTGCTTTTGGCATTTTGTCGTTCCTGCAACATTCTTGCCAGGACCAGCAGCAAGGACCCTCAGTCGTGTGCACTAGACCACTGTAAATATACTGGGGGCAAAAATCCAGCCCAGAAGGGCTGCATCCACCCTGAATAATGAATGACTTTTTTTGTAATTCATCTGCCCAAAGAAGTAGGTTTTTTTTACAATTTGCACAAAGGCACTTTCTGTACTAGCAGTAGCACTGTGTACTGCACAATCCAAACTTTGCTCGATATTTTGAGGTCAGTGCTATCACTTGGGGCCTCCCCTTGTGACCAGCATCAACTGATCTGACCAATATGAAATACCACAGATCCTGCATATCACCTAAGATCAATCTGACCACAGTTTGCTCTGAGAAGGAGGCATCGCAGGTTATTTTCAAGTACTTCTGTTTATTATATAAGAAAACACAGGATGTCTGAAGACTGTAACAGGAAGCTAAAGAAGATGTTTCCAGACCCACAGCTCAGATTGGCATTTTTAATTCTGATTGATACCACCATCACCAAAGAACACTTGAATTCCTTGGTTTATGAACACAAGGCTTAGTTGTCCCTGAATTCACTTCCTCCATTCAAGGTCCCTTGGTACCAGCTGATCTGATATTATACTCTCTTATTGCAACCTATCAGTTGAGGTGTTCTTCATCAACCACAAAAGAAAAATGACTAAAATATTTGAAAGAAAGATTATTTCAAAGTTTGGAAAGAGGGAAATCATTGAATATTTCAATGAGCTTAAATGATCAGGTCTTTCTGAAATCAGCATATGACATGATGATGATGATAAATGTTTTTTTCAAAAAATGCCTTTTTGGCACACACTGAGCGACCACTTCACGAACAATTGGGCACCCAAATAATTGGAAATATTTCAGAAGAGCAAATGGAGCAAAAGAGATCATGGAAAGCTGGAAATATATGGATGCAATTTTGAGCCTAAATGAACATGCAGTGCCATATACAAAATAATCAGTGAGATGTGCAAACGAATGTGGATCCCTTTGATTTGAATCAACAGGGTGTGAAGGGCTCTTATTATTAAAGGCAGACCTTGATGCCGTCTTGTCCTTGTCCAGATCCAGACATTTAAGGTCTTGGCTTTGGAGATTCACAGACTCCATGCTGAGGCTCACCCAGGCAGGAGGCTCAAGATCAGTCCTTCAACTGTTTACTCTGACTCAGCGTCTTCCTCCCTGTCATTCCTCTGAAAAATTTTCCTCCCCATTAGCAATTTTAAAAGTCCCTTGCCAATGCAGGGCCTCTAATTTAGCGAAGAGAGGTGGCCTACATTTTCACCCTAAGTATAGGGAAGCTGATACACTGTAGCATAAGGAGCTGCCACTGAACTATTCTTTCTAGAAAACTAACCAAGGGCAAAAAAGAGCGGTGTTATTTCTATCCCAAAGACAAAATTCAAGGACCATTTTTTCAGAGCTCCAAGGAGCCCTAAAAAACTTCTCCAGGGATTTTCAAACTATTCAACTGAGTGCCGGGATAGTGACAAAGACTACAGATCAAGAGAAGCGTGGGCTAATAGTGAGACCATGAAAGCATTTTCAAACAAAGATTTGCTAGAGGTCTCCTTCAAAGTCACCTTAACATTGACAAGAGAAATATGCAGAAAACCTGTAGGGTGACAGGATTATATCTTGAAATCTTAATCTGTATAGATTCTTTTCTCTTCTGCTTTCTCAGCAATACTCAAGGCCGTTTTTTTCCTTCTTCTGGTGCAAATGGAAAAAAGAACAAAACTCAAAGAAGGCGGTATGCATGACTCTCCAGTTAAAGACTAGATGGAGGAAGGGTAGGCAGGAGAGCAGCGGGCAGAGGAGGGATTTAAATTTGAAAAGGAGAATTCCCCAGAGTTTTCAAAGTGAGGAAGATAAAGGAGCTTTCTATCTTGAGGATTAGAATGAAGAGAGGAACAGTCATCAAGGTGAGTTGACCCAGTAACTGAGGATAATCACTCGAGATTTGCAGGCATCTGTACCCTTCCAGAACTGAAGGAGAGAAATGTGGACACCAGGAGTGTGGGTGAGGAAGAGAAGGCGGAGCTCTGCCACACCAAGGAGGCGACAGAACCCGAAAGGCTCATTTGGGAAGCTTCTTCTGAGGCAAAGTCGAAATGGACACGTAGCCCCTGTTCCAGTAAAGCCCATTAATAAGAGAACGTACTGGAGAATCCTATACCTCAGAAATGTCTGACTGCACCTGAGGTCAGAGGGGGACGATTGGAAAATGTACCCCCGTCAAAGACCTTCATTGTTTTACACTCTTTAATGTGATTCAAACACATTTAACTAACTGACTGAATATCTGAGGTTAACCCCGTTCTTTTCACCTAACAGTTCAAAGAAAAGATGAAGATAAAGGGATTTTTGCCCCACAGGGACCCGCCTTGCAGGTCGGTCAACGCAGGTCCTGAGGGAGGGAGAGAGAATTGGGGGGCAGGGAGCACAGAAAATGGAGGCAAGACAAGTCTCTGATCAAGCCTCGTTTATTGAGAGAACACACACGTCTTTTAAAGGCAGAAAACGGGCAACTTGACGTAAGTCAGTTGCTAAGAAACAAGGGCAAGGGTAAGAGAGAAACTAAAACTTGCAGTTTGAGCATAGCACAGTGCCTGGGAAACTGATAGGAAGGCCCAGTCTACAGGCCCTGAGCCTGGGAAAACGATAACGTAGCTTTGTTGAGCTGGGAGTGATGACGCAGTTCTGCTGAGCTGGAAGTAACAATACAGCTCTGCTCTGCGGGCTGTTGATCTTGCAAGGTCAAGGCACATATCTCTTCTTCCGGCAGCTCTTCTGGTGTAAGGCACACCTCTTCTTCTCCGGCAGCTCCTGACACCACAGTTGTTTTTTATTCCTTACGTTTATAATGAAGAAGCCCTGTGCCGATTTTGAGTGTGCTTAATGATGTTCCTATCAATCTACCTGGTGAAGAAATTTCCAACTACATAATGTGACTGAACCTGTTGGTGTATGTTAACTAACTTGAATATAAATATAAATAATTAATAATTGATTAATTAAAAAAACAGAACCTGTAATTTGATGGGGGTCAGAGTAGAGTAGTGCAGGGACACTGAGATGGCAGGGAATACCAGACTCATACCAGTAGCATCAAATCTGTGACAAAATCCTGGGGGAATGGATAAAGCGCATCAAGCCCGTTACACAACTGTAAAAGTAGGCACTGTTCCCCAAGAATGCCTCACCCCAATGCAACTGCCTCTTGATTTTCTTGCTGAATTCATTGAGGTCATAAAAATGGGTCAGACGCTTGTAGCCTGCCACACTGCAGGAATGACCTGACCAGCCCTCGGTGAGAAGGCATAATTAGTGAGATTTTACCAACAGTTGCATGAAAATGCCCTGAACCTCCTCTGGGGCAGTGTTGACACAGCTTATAAAACTGAAAATATTTATATCCTGATATTTATGAGTTTGCATTATTGAAATATTAGGAAAAGAGAAGTTAAGTGGACGCCCAACCTGCTGTGCTGTGCTAGATCTCTAGCACCCATCTTGGTTCTGCCCAGTGGAGAGACTCATTGGCAAAGAATCTCTTTCATTAATCACTGAGTGAGGTAGAAAACATTTTTATGTTTTCCCACAGTTTCTTACTTAAAATGTAATTTTTTATGTTAAAACTGACCTAAATACAGAATTTGAAAAGTCACACAAGCTTTTAACAAAGAAGTTTCCCATGTTCTAAGGGGTGTGGCTGGAATATAACTTCTTAAAATATCAATTCAATGTCCACACTCTTAGGGACACTTAATGGAACAGGTTAAGAAGTACCCTCCTGATGGCTGTTGACAGAGAAAGCTAGCAGGTATAAACTGCTCAGTTTTCATGACCGATGATTCCAGAAAAGGCACTTGCCAACAATCAAAAGCCCCTGCAGTAGACATAGTTCTCAAGGTGTTACCACACAGCATTTGAGAAAAGGCAGTCATGTGTACAATTCATGTATCCAGGCAATGTCTCACTTTTCCTCCAATAATCAATGGCCTCTGTTAAATAAGAGACATGGTCTAGAATCCACATGATGTAAATATGCTAACAATAAAATATTCATTAGTTGACAGAATACTTTATTCGAACATGTTTTAAAAGATGACAGTGATAGCTTTATCTCCAGACAACTTCATCATTGGACTTTCTTCATCTGTATTATTTCTCTTGACATGGTATATTTTCTTGGCCAAGATAACACAATCAAAAACCCTGAGAAAATCTTCCATCCCTTAAGCCTGCCATCCCCAGTCTTGACTTACCCCGTCCATGTTCCAAGCAAGTTCTGCTAATGCTCTACAATCTTTTGCCTCCAGGTAGCATTTCTCCCTACCCTTCCTTCACTGATCCCTTTCTGAATCTGTTATTTATGTGTAATCAACTCTCTATCTCAGCTGAAATTAAAAAAAAAAATAATGCAGGCAAAATTATTTTGAAATGAAATGAAAACTTCAGTAATTTGATTTGCAGGCAATGAAGAACAAAGTGTCACAACCGGAGTGCTTTTAAATAAGTCATAATTAATTACGCATGCATCTATGTTTGGATGCTCAATTTATGGCTAATTATGCAGAAAATGTAATCCCGTACTGAAGTATTCAGTCGTGCTTTCTCTCGCTCTCATTTACAGCAACCAGGTTTTTGTTGTTGTTAAGGATATGTATCACCTGTTGAAATTGTTGAAATGTTGTCAAGACACAAATTATCAGATCATCTCTCCTAAAATATAGTTGCTCCTGTTGAGAAAATTGCAGAAAGTTCAAAACTTGTTTCCTAACTTCTCCTATTTTTCAAAAAAAAATTTATACACATTTCTTTTGTCCTCTTCTGAAATACACTTGCTAAGAAATCACATTAGGCACAGCCTTCCAGCTTTGCTTCTCCTATGGATCTGCAATATAGACTTTATTTTCTTGGTAGAGTCATAAAGCTCAGAGGAATCATGAATGACCATCACACTTATGTCGTTCTAGACGGGCTTCCTTTTAATGATGCTGAGGGGAATTTATAACCTTTTCTCCATCTTAAGATGCCTAATAAAGTGGGTATCAAGGAAGCAAAGGAAATAAAACCAAATTTAAAACTTCCTCTGAATAAGTCATGGGAATAATTGTATTTGTGGGT
This sequence comes from Suricata suricatta, assembly GCF_006229205.1. NCBI lineage: Eukaryota > Metazoa > Chordata > Mammalia > Carnivora > Herpestidae > Suricata > Suricata suricatta. Next base: position 43,372,520 of record NC_043705.1, read on the forward strand.
ATTTTCTCACTAAAGGAAAAAAGAGAGAGCAAGCAGGCAAAATTTTTTTAAACTCTTAAAATCCTTAGCAGAACAACAACTACCTTACTGTGTTTTTCAGAAACTCTTTTTTTTGTTTGTTTGTTTTATTTATTTTTGAGACAGAGAGAGACAGAGCTTCAGGCAGGGAGGGGCAGAGAGAGAGACACACACAGAACCAGAAGCAGGCTCCAGGCTCTGAGCTGTCAGCACAGAGCCCGACGCGGGGCTCGAACCCACCAACGTGAGATCATGATTTGAGCCGAAGTCGGACACTTAACCGACTGAGCCTCCCAGGCACCCTTCAGAAACTCTTAAGAATGCTTTATTACATATAGTTGCCTCTTTCTGTATAAGCCAAATAAATTCCAAGGCCCTTTGTGTCCTAGTCTCTGAGAGGTATCACCTGTAAGAGGTACTGTCCAGCCACCAAAAGTAAAAGCAATCCCTTTACTTTTGCACACTTTGAAAGATCCCATGGCAGATATTAGCAGAGCTCACCTACTCATGATTCTCCCTTCCAGGCTCATGGAAGATAGCTTCCAAGCCCCTTTGCAGTCCTGGAGGCCACGGGGCCAGGTTCAGGAACTTGGCTGCGAGCCAAAGTCCCTACCTGAGACTTGGAAGACTGGTTGTGAGAGCTTCATTCCCTCTTTCCCCTCCGTCCATTCTTAAGAACAAAGCAGCTGGTGCCCTTGAGTCACAATATGGAGGACTCCTGCCCAGGAGTGTCCCTGAGATCTGCACCAGACTTTGAGCAAGACGTGAACTTTTGTTGTGTTAAGCCAGAGACTTAGCTGTTTGTAACTTGCAACTACACCGGAACCTAGCTTATCCCAACCTACAAGCCTTAAAGGGAATCCACTCATCCACTCTGCAGTACTTCCTGAAACACTCTGCCCAGTTCTCTCTCTCTCCCATTCTACCCTGGGTTAGAGCCTCTTATTCTCTCAGTCTCCTATCTAGCCCAGGTCAGGCCCTGGGTTGTTTTTCCTTCCCTTGTCCTCCCTACTCTCTAGCCCCGTCTGTTTTAATAGTCTCCTGATTCTGCCTCAGAAAAGCCACAGAACTGGATTGACAAAAGTCAAACTCCATGTAGAAGGCTAAGAATGGGAATAAACTGAGACCTCAAGGAAAAAAATGCCTTCTGGGGTGGGCAGAGAGGGGCAGTAGTAGTGGAAATACTCACTTATTGAAAAATCTTGTCCTCATCATGTTTCTTTTGGGTCCCAAACAAGTATGTTAAGATTCACACCTTGGTGGAGTACCTGGGTGGTTCAGTTGGTTACATGCCCAATTTTCGTTTCAGCTCAAATCATGATTTCAGGGTCATGAGATGGAGCCCCACATTAGGCTCCACACTCAGCATGGAGCCTGCTTAAGATTCTCTCTCTCTCTCCGTGACCCCCTCTGTGTCTCTCCCCAGCTTGCGCACTCTCTCTCTAAAAAAAAAAAAAAAATGATTCAAACCTTAGTGATTTATTTACTCTTACCTGTCCAGACTATTTTAGTTAATAACGTATATTTTACATATGTTCTATTTTGAAGCACTAGTGCTCTCATTCTTTGACCTCTGTGTTTTCAGAACAATCAGAGGCAATCCCCACAACCATTGTCTATGTGAATAGGCCCCTCTAAAGTTGTGCAGTGTCCCACCAATATGACTGTATGGGGATCACATCCACAGCACTGGTAACATATTATATTAAAAGAGCTGGAAAAGTAGCATAGCTTATATAATAAAATCTAACCAAAAAAATGAACCTAAAAAACCATGCATATTTTAAGTAAGACTTTTATTCAAATTTTTAACAGTTTTATTAGCAAAATCTACAAATACTAACCCCTACTATTGCAAACATCGTACTAATAGCTGGGGAACTTAGAAAAAGATGTAAGATATGGTCTTGACCATCAAAAAGTTTGCCTCAACATAGGGAGATAGGACACATTCACAAAAAGATTACACTCATGGAGGATAACAGTTAACAGTCAAAATAGATGGAATTCATAATAATGTGTGATGATCAAGGTGTGTCAGAGTGAGCAAGGACTATAGAAACGTTAGGTGTTGAGCTAGACCCCAGCTGATATAAGCAAATCAGAAAAAAGGAACAGAGATGTGTCTTTAAATTTCAGGGTCTGAGCTGCAATGTTTGCTGACAGGACTATAAAAGGAGACGATTTGTCATTGTGTGGAACTAAACTCTTCCCAAGGCCACCCGGAACAAACTGGAAGGATGTCACTCTCATATTTCACAGGAATGCTGGATAGTCACGATTTCACACCAGCCAGCTCACTTCAGAAAGCGCACTTCTTCATCTGCCTAATCAAAATGATCTAATCACTACTCCTGTAAGTGAGGATGTGAAAAGTGTGTTATGCAGATATGGTCCCTGCCCTCTAGGGGATTACAATCTAAACCCTGCATTCCTGGCTCCAAAAAGCACAGAGACATAATGAACACTGATAAGGATGAGGAATGTATTTCCTGCGAGCCTCCCTGCCATCAGACAGAACAGTCTGTAGTCATCACTGATCTGAGCTGAATGCAAATTAGTGACCCAAAGGCTCCCTTGTCTGGGTGTTATTTTCAATCTCCTTAGCTATCCAATCTCCAGAAGTTTCATTTTTCACTCTTACTGTGCAGTCATCATCAAGTACCAAAGGGAAAGACTGCAATCCAGACGCACTAAAAATAGCGTTCTTGCCTTCTGAAAGCCAGGCTCAGATTTATGACAGTTTTAAAATTTGGTTCTTCGTCCTAAAAGTCCAGCATTCTACCAGAACCGTGCAAAGTAATACCTACTTGGTCTTTAGAGCATGAAACACCCTAAGTTGATGCAGTGGGAAATCAGGCTTCTATATAATCCATTTACTTTAGGGAGAGAGAGCATTTTCTTTTGCTTGGCAGGTTGACATGCCTTCATGTGTTTTCCACTTAATCAGCAGAATCATTAAGGCACTGAAGGTTTTGATGGTCTCAATGAAAAACATCTATTCTGTAAAACCTATCACTGTAAATAATTTAACAAACATGCCCCCCCCAAAAGACTATAAAAAATAGAAAGAATTATTCCTTTGTACTTAAATCACAGAATATTCTGACATTGAGCCAAACAAGGTCCAGATTTAAAATGAGGGCAGGCTGGGGGCGCCTGGGTGGCTCAGTCAGTTAAGCATCTGACTTCAGCTCAGGTCATGATCTCGCAGTCTGTGGGTTCAAGCCCCAAGTCACTCTGTGCTGACAGCTCAGAGCCTGGAGCTGCTTCAGATTCTGTGTCTCCCTCTCTCTCTGCCCCTCCCTAGCTCATGCTCTGTCTCTCTCTCAAAAATAAATAAATACTAAAAAAATAAATAAATAAAATGAAGGCAGGCTAATGTCTAACAACAAACGATAAAGTTAAGATGAAAAACAGATTACAGAAAATGATAATCCAATTTCTGTTTTAAATATATGTTATATATTTAAATATGAATACTAGATATTTAAACTAACCCTTCCATTAAAATGGCCTGGGAGAATTATATCACTGTAAATGGTTAATGTTATTAATCAAGGATCACTTGTGGCAGGGGAAGCCTATACATTCTCTGTGAACTTTGTACAGCAATCTCATTGCATCAGGAAAAAAAATAGGATTTCCATTTTAAAATGTACACACACACACATTTAGACTGTGTATACATATATAAATTGATACTGGTGCAAATAAAGCTGAAGAGTATCTCTTTTTGACTATCAGGATATCCACACTCATTTGTCAAGCATGGGGTGGCATGAGCCTGGATCTATGCTGAGAAGCTAATCTCAGCAAGAGAGAGGCATGACTGAGGCTGGTGCTACAAGGGAACTGACTAGGTTATAGGATGAGTCCCCAGAAGAAGGGCCAGTGGTCCATACTGCAATGTCCCAGGGAGAACCGATACCCATGGGACTGTGTTGTGGATTGCAATCTGGCAAGTAGGCATCTCAGGTCACTAGTGCACCTGATTTCTAGATGTAAAGCAGCATCTTGCTTTGGGAACAAGCAGGGAAGGTGTTCATCTGGTTGAAGCAGGAACTCAGGCAGGGAGAGAGAGCAGGCAAGACTTTAAGTCTAGCCCTGCACAAAAAGCTGAACCCAGAGTAGGGCTCTGATTACAACAGACAATCAGGGTAGCCATTTGGAATGAGAGCAGAATCCTAGCCAGGCCTAGGACAGACAGTGGAGGTAAGCAAAGAGACAGCAGCACACCCAACACCCAGGTCCACGGGATCATTTCAGATTCCACAGACTGATACTGGTGGAGAGAAGGTGCCTTCCTTAGTCACAAGCTTCATTCTCCTTGCTTCAGGGACTGAGCCACATATGCACAGGGATGTGTACCTAGATTATGGCAACATGAGGCAGGTAGGAATGATACCAACAGTTTCGATTGGGTCTTTCTTACCAAAATTAAGAGAATTTTCCCTCTAATTCTCACCAGTTAAATATAAACAAGACGATGTCTAGTCCCATAAGTACGTTTTTGAAAATGTACAAAACCTCCTATTAATAAAGCCAGGACTGCCTGATCAACAGATGTGAGCCTTTGAGATCTTGGGTTAAATTACAGGTAGATAAAGAGAAGTCCATTTCACAAAATCTTAACAGATTTTATTGACAGCAAGGGATCTAGACTATGATCTTTCCAGGTCACTTCACAAATAACATTCAGAATAAAGATTCTATATGAAAGAGGAGGAAAAAGTCCTTCCTCGCCTAGTGGCTACCATCTTTCCCTTTTATTTGCACCTGTTTTCTCAGGAAGACCAATCCCGCCTTCTCCTTGAAACTCTCAGCATCTGAGACGTTAAGCTAAATGGGTTTTAGTCCCTGCTCTTTCCAGAATTAAGAGACCAAATTAATATAGATCCCATTAATAAACCAGGGAAAAGTAAAGGTAGAATACTCGAATACTATAAGCACTTCAGAGAATCATGATGTTCTCTATTTCCCAGGTAGAGAAATGCTGGATGACAGAGAAAGGGCTAAAGCAGCGCAATAGAATCACTTATTCCTTGTGCATCTATCCAGAGCACTGTTACTATGGAGAGAGATTCAAAATAGTCCCAGATTCCAACTGGGATGGGCTTTTATTATAATCCAAAGACTCTCAAGGTAAATATTAAATTTGTTTTAGTGGGGCCATACTTTTCATACAGTGCTTCTTTGGGAGATGAGGATTCCACTGCTAAAGATAGAAAGATGATGTTTCCCCTCCCTTTCCAATTCTCAGGGGAAAAATCCCTAAGTCAATGGACAGATTTTCCTCAGTTTTAAGATTTTTCTATCATAAATAGTTCTTAGTATTTTGGTATCAGTGGAGGCTAGGCCCATAGCAGACCTGTCTAGGCGAGTGGACCTGCTGAGGAGGCGCAGTCCCTGCTAGGGATATCACCCAAGGTCAGGACAGGATGAGGGGAAAGGTGGGGCTGGGGAGAAGGGAGGAGAAATACACGGTCTTCCCCTTCCCTCTCTGTCTACAGTCTCCTGCCTTGACTTCCTTTTGGCCAAACCCAACAGAATCCAGCTGTCACACAAACCTGGGAAACTATAGCCTGCAGAGATTCCCCAGCTGAGTAACAAAATTGAGCAGGGAAAAGCGGTAAGTGAATCTAAATACCAAGAGGGCAACATATGGCATCTGCTTTAGGAAGAATTCACAGATTAGTTATAAGTTTAAAATATTACCATTACTCATTGGTAAAATGATCCCATAGGATCCCGTAGGATCAGGAACAAGACAAGGATATCCACTCTCACCATTTCTATTCAACATAATACTGGAAGTCCCAGCAATAACAATCAGACAAGAAAAAGAAATAAAAGGCATCCAAATTGGTAAAGAAGAAATCAAATTTTCCCTATTTGCAGATGACATGATACTGTATGTAGAAAACCCTAAAGGCTCCACATTAAAAAAAAAAAAAAAACTACTAGAACTCATAAATGAATTCAGGAAGGTCACACAATACAAAATCATTATACATAAATCTGTTACATTTCTGTAAACCAATAATGAAGCAGCAGAAAGAGAAAGAATTAAGCAAACAGTTCCATTTACAGTTACACCAAAAATAATAAAATATCTAGGAATAAACTTAACCAAGGTGAAAGACAGGTACTCTGAAAACTGTAAAACACTGATAAAAGAAACTGAAGAAGACACAAACAAATGGAAAGATACTTCATACTCATAGATCGAGAGAACAAATGTAAAATGGCCATACTCACCAAGGCCGTCTGTAGATTGTATAAAATACCTATCAAAATATCAGCAGCATTTTTAATAGAACCAAAATAGTCCTAAAATTTGTATGGAACCAGGAAAAGTCCTGAATAGCCAAAACAGTCTTGGAAAAGAAAACCAAAGCTGGAGGTATCACAACCCCAGATTTCAAGAGACAAAGCAAAGCAGTAGTAATCAAACAGCATGGTACTTGGCACAAAAATAAACATGTAGATCAATGGAACAGAATAGAAAATCCAGAAACAAACCCACAATGATATGGCTAATTAATCTTTGACAAAGGAGGCAAAATATGCAATGGGAAAAAGACAGTCTCTTCAATAAATGATGTTGGGAAAACTGAACAGCTACATAAAAATAAATGAAGCTAGGCCATTTTCTTACAGCATACACAAAAATAAACTCAAAATGGATGAAAGACCTATCTGTGAGAGGTGTTTGGGTGGTTAAGCATCTGACTCTCTGTTTCAACCAAGGTCATGATCTCATGATTTGTGGATTCAAGCCCCGCTTGGGATTCTCTCTGTCTCCGTCTCTCTGCACCTCCCCTCCAAAAAAAAACAAAAAAAAAAAGACCTAAATGTGATACCTGAAACCATTAAAATCATGGAAGAGAGCACAGGCAGTAATGTCTCTGACACTGTCCATAGCTACATTTTTCTAAATATATTTCCTGAGGCAAGGGAATAAAAGCAAAAGTAAATTATTAGGGCTTCATAAAAAAAATAGCTTCTGCACAGCAAAGGAAACAATCAACAAAGCTCAATGTCAAACTACTAAAAGGGAGAAGATATTTACAAATGACATATCCATAATATGTGAAGAACTTATACAACTCAGCACCAAAAAAAATAAAATAAAATAAAAATCTGATTAATATGGGCAGAAGACACAAAAAGACATTTCTTCAGAGAAGACATACAGATAGAGACATATGAAAAGATGCTCAATATCAGTAATCAGCAGAGAAAAATCAAAACCACAATAAGATATCACCTCACACTTGTCAGAATGGCTAAAATCAGAAACACCAGAAACAACACATGTTGGTGAGGATGTGGAGAAAAAAGAATCCTTGTGCGTTGTTGGTGGGACTGCAAACTAGTACAACCACTGTGGGAAATAGTATGGAGCTTTCCTAAATTTAAAAATATAATTACCATGTAATCCAGCAATTCTATTACTGGATATCTACCCAAAGAACACACAAACAATAATTCAAAAAGATATGTGCATCCCTATGTTTATTGTAACATTATTTATAATAGCCACAATGTAGAAGTGTACATCCATAGATGGATAAAGATGATGTGATATATGTGTATATTCAAAGGAATGTTACTCAGCCATAAAAAAGAATGAATCTTGCCATTTGCAACAACCTGAATGGATCTAGAGACTATAATGTTAAATGAAATACGTCAGAGAAAGACAAATTTAATATGGTTTCACTCATGTGGAATTTAAGAAACAAAAGAATGAAAAAAAAATAGACAAACCAAAAAACAGACTTTTAACTATAGGAAACTGACCCATGGGGAGGTAGCTGGAGGGATGGGATGAAATAGGTGAAGGGGATAAAAGTACACTTATCGTGATGAGCACTGAGTAATGCATAGAATTGTTGGATCACTGTATCGTACAACTGAAACTAACATAACACTGTATTTTAACTACACTAGAATTAAAATGAAATATATATTTTTTTCATTTCTGGCTAGTGCCCACCCTGCTTCCATAACACCCAGGATACATTTAAGCAGGACTATGGACAACACAAGACACAGAGTGTTAACAGTGGTTTCATATTGTACTCTGTAGACCAGAGGTTCCATGGAGTTGCCCACAGCTGTCACACTGCGGGAGTGGACTGAGCACACCAGCTCCAACCCCTATCTGTACTGAACCCAAAGCAGTGTTGCTTTTTATCTATTTTACATACTGGGTCTCTGTAAGATTTTGCTTGAACAAAATGCCTCCTTGCTTAAACAGCTAGAAATTCACTGGCATATCAAGTTGCTGCTAGAAAGTATCTCAACGATCACACTTCATTTTTTTCCTTTAGTTTGTTATGATATTGATTTCTTACTTCCCTGTGTTTTATACTCTTCCACATTTATAGACTAAATATAAATACAGGCCACCCCCAGCTTAGAGTGTGCGTACATATGTAGTTATGAGCCAAATGTTTGGAATTTCAAATGTTTCTTCCAAAAAAACTATCGTCTAGGTACTTAGAACTTCATACCAACCCACATAATATCACTTAACCATAATAGACAAGAAATTGGATTCTATGCTAACAATAAATAAATTAGAATGTGAGTGATGCTTATAAACAAAATTCCAAAGGAAACTGTATTCCAATTTCCCATCTGAAATGCAGGAAATCTATCTCATCCTCCTGCAGTAGGATTCAAACCTCCTCTTTTCTCACTCTCTGCATTTTTCAAAGTAGTAGAGTTTGCAACTATCAAATGCTGACAAAGAGGAAGCAAAATACTCTTGTAGATTACTTGGGGGAATAAGTAAAAACAAATATAACTATCTTTGGCTAGGTCTTTAGAGAAGCAGATGCCGAGACTGGATTAAACACATGAGAATTTTATTAGGGGAAATGTCCTGAGAGAAAAATGGAGAGAGAGCCTTCAGGCCACAATGCTACCTAATGTCTTTGAAGGAAGGGAGAGCTGATGTGCACATCCTAGACTCCGTGTGTGTGTGTGTGTGTGTGTGTGTGTGTGTGTGTTTTCTAAAGTATCCCATTGATGTTTCTCTGAAGAACCCTAATACAGGACCCATCAGTGACATCACAGATTACAAGGGGATAAGAGAAAGGGATTAAAGATTTTGACAAAAAGATTTCTTTGAAGATAGAAGTTATCTTGCTATGAGTCCCAGCTCCCCCTTCAGGGAAGACATGAGAAGTATAACTTTCTCCTACTTCAAGGAGTGAGAAAGACTTCAAGGGAAACTCCCATAGAGCTTTGAGATGTGTTCTCTGAATTGAGTGACACTGATAATTGGTGCCAGAATCTGATAAAGCTAGTGTGGACCACAGAGTTACCATGGACACCTGATCTGCTTCCACTTACAGAGCAGAAGGACTGACTGACCCACGACTTTTGTGGGGGTTCCAGGAAAGACTTTTGGCAATGGGATGACACCTTCCTAAAATGGAGTCAGAGGATTCAGCAGGAGGAGCTGTCACTTTACCACTTGTCCTCAACTGCAAACCCAAAAGGAAGACATGGAACTTCAATGTGGATGCTACTTTACTGCCCCAGGGGAAGAAGAGAGGCTTACTTCCTCCCCGCCCACCTCTCCCCTGCAACAGCCCCACCCAAAGCACATTGTCACAACTCAACCAATGAGAAACCAGTATACTTCCAACTCCCAGTTTACTCCAATGGGCTTGTTGTTTGTAACAGCCTTCCCAGCTTCCCCTTTTTCTCCACAAAAGAGCTGTCTACTCCTGCATTCTCTGGGCTTGGGTGTGGTTTTGCTGTAGCTTGTTTTGGGTTGAAATTCTCTGCTTTTTGTAAATAAGCTTATCTTTTGCTGGTAAAATAACTAGCAGTTTTGTTTTTCTGTTTAACTTTACTTGATGATCAGAGATGGGAATCCAAAGAAGACCCTCCAACAACTCTGAGGCTGGTGAGCAAAACTATAACTGTACCCACAGAGCCAGGTGAGCTTTACGCTTTCTTGACAACCTTGGGGTTTGGCGGTAAGTTTTCTCCTGGACTTGGCACTCCGTGCTTGGTGTGTGAGCTCTTCAGGCTTTGTTGAGGGCCTCTTTTAAGGCTTTGGTTTTGTTTTTCTCTCAACGTGTACTCGTTTGGCCTCCAACCTGACTCCTTTTCAGAACAGGACTGTAGCTATTGGTCCTGTGCCAGCCTTCCATCTGATTCCTCTAGAGCCAAACTTCCTAATGCAACTGTGCTGGCCTTTGGTCTGATTCCTTCTGGAACCAGGCAGTTCCTATTGAAACTGATGTTTTGGAATTTTTCCCTTTGGTCTAGAGAAAAACTTCCAAGAAACAGGATTTCAGTCATCAAACTGCTTTCAGTGTCCCTCCCCACTCATTGGTACTCTGGTGGTGGTGGTTGTTGTTTCTAATGTTTATTCTTGAGAGAGAGAGAGAGAGAGAACATGAGCAAGGGAGGAGCAAAGAGAGAGAGGGAGACACAGAATCTGAAGCAGGCTCCAGGCTCTGAGCTGTCACCACAGAGACCAACCAGGAGCTCTAACTCATGATCTCCGAGATCATGACCTGAGCCAAAGTCAGATGCTTAGTGGACTGAGCCACCTAGGTGCCCCTACTCTTGTTAAGAGGTTTTATGCTCAAAACTTGTGGTCCCTCTGCATGTGTATTTGTCATTAAGTGGATTGACTTAACCAGAAGGAATTTAGAACTTTGATGGACATTATAGGGAATTTGTGGTGTCCCCAAATTTGTTTTACCCAAAATTAAATTAGAAAGCCGCAGTTCTAAAACAAACAAAAACACTGAATGGGATGCCTATTGTAAATGATACCTCAAAGCTTCCGAATGCTTTCAGGGTTCCAAGTTTGCGTCTTTGCAAAATACAATTTCTAAATCAACTGAGGCAAATAAACAATCGAAGGGAGTCAAAATGGCTCTGGGTCCTCTTTTGTTCCCTTTCCCATTTTCTTTGTCTACAAACACGTAGAGGGCACCTTGTGCTCAGGCTCCACCTCCAGCGCCATTTTCCTCTATTCCCTCTGCTGAATTTCCCTTTTCCTCCATATCTCTTCCTCTCCTAAACCTATTATAACCTGCCTCTTTAAAGTTAAGTCTTCTAAGGATCTATAAGCCTTAAGTTTCTTATGTTCCCTGGATTAAAGCCAAACTACAAGCCATAGTTAAAGATTTTTCTACATGATTAAGGACCCCCATGGATTTGCTGAAGAATTTAACAGCTATTCAAACTTACCAGTTTGGTTTCTCAGATGTACATAGGTAAGTCCTCATGCTTGTTGGTGATGCCCAGGCCAAACACTGGATGAACCATCCTGAAGGGGATTTAGAGAAGCAAACCCCTAACTTTTGTCAAGATGTTAGAACACTTGCTAGAAATCTCCACTGAGCAATTACTGGAGCTTTTCTGATTAAAATAGAATTCAGGCTTGCTCACAAAAGTTGGACCAACTTGTTTGTAACTATTAAAATTGACTCCAAATTGTCTTTAAAGATTCTGGTGGCACCTCAGTGGCTCAGTTGGTTGGGCGTCTGACTTCTGCTCAGGTCATGATCTCACGGTTTGTGAGTTTGAGCCCTGTGTCAGACTCTGTGCTGATAGCTCAGACATTGGAGTCTTCTTCGGATTCTGTCTGTCTCTCTCTCTCTCTCTCTCTCTCTCTGCCCCTTCCTCCCTCCCTCCCTCCCTCCCTCCCTCTCTCTCTCTCTCTCTCTCTCTCTCTCTCTCTCTCAAAGGCTAATAAACATTAAGAAAAGCCAATTCTGGTCTTCCTTTACATGTTCAATCCACTTAGGTAGCATTTAATTCTGTTTATTAATAGGCTGGACTGGGATCTTTATCTCGCTTTTTAAGTTTATTTACTTTGAGAGAAAGTGAGAAAGTACAGAGCAGGGGAGGGAAAGAGAGAGAATTTCAAGCAGGCTCCATGCTGTCAGCACAGAGCCTCACATGGTCGTGAGATCGTGACATGAGCTGAAATCAAGAGTCTGATGCTTAAACAATTGAGGCACCCAGGTACCCCAGGATCTTTCTCTGATAATTAAAAGAACCAGTATGTAATGGAAAACCACTGCTTTCCAGATTTATTTAATACAGCAAGTCAACTTCCCCATATCCTAGATGAGTCACCTAAAACAAAGACCACTAAAATTCTTCAGCAAATGAAGTTTTCAACTCCAGCAAATGAAGGAAGACCCCTAAACAAAACTAAAAATCTAGTGCATGCTATTATTGCAAAGAAGCAGGGAATTAAAAAGAAAAGTTTGTTACAAATTTAAGCACTCCAGTTGCCTCTGCCCCCTTAGTAAATCTTTCCAGTGTCCTCCCAAATGCCCAATGTCAGGAGCTCAAGAAACTACAGGGGCTTTCCCCAGTCTTCCTTCTCAATGAGCTCAGCCCTCCGGGCTGGAAATGAATCTCTCTATGTCCTTTTTGACGTCTGAGCTACACTCTTGGTGCTCAAGCCCACTGCTGTAAAGCAGCCCCGCATTGGAGCATTAAACCTGTTCAAGTAGGGGGGATCTCTAATAAATCTCAGTAGGCTCCCATCTCTGAAACTGTTCCCTTCTGTCTAGGCCTTTCGAGAGATACACACCATTTGCTCCTTGGTTCATCTGCCTCTAGGTATTTATTGGGCTGAGATTTCTTAGAAAAATATCATGCCAGAATTTCTTTCTCCCAAAAGGGGAAAATAATTCTAGAATTTGACAATAGTAATCAAAAGAGCCAACCAGGAGAAATAAATGACCTTTCTCATCTTTTCTGTGCTCTGTCTCCGATGGCACTATAGATGAGTCTGGGGACACTGGTCATTTCTTCCTCTTGGATCAGCTACCATTCTCTTTATGCAAAATTTTCAGCTGATAGTGGCAGAATCCTGAGTGTATTTCACACCAAATTTCAAACATCCCTCAAAACCTCTCTCCAGAATTCATCAATACCCTGTAAATAAAGAAGCACAGGCTCAGAGCCTCATTACTAGTCCCTGTAATACCTCTCTTTTATGTGTCAAAAACCAAATGGCCAAAGATGGGGTTTTATCCAGAACCTACAAGCAATACAGCACAGCCTTATTCGTCAGCACTCTCTGTTGTTCCCAACCCCCCTCTACGTACGATCATACATTTGCACAGAAAACAAGTTTTTCGCTGTAATTGACCTGTACAGTGAATTTTTAGTATTCCAGTTGGTAAGAAGAGCCAATATCTTTTTGCTTTAACTTAGGAAGAATGGAAGTACACCTGGACCTTAATGCCAGTTTCTCAGAGGGTTCTTACTTTTCACAAACCTTAAAAGCTGATTGGGATGCTATAAACTTTTCATCAGGCTTCACTTTGTTGCAATGCACAGATGGTTTGCTTCTCTGCTCCCCTTTCTCAAACCTCTTCTCAGGAATATGACATACACCTGTTAAAGTTTAGGGCCTTAAAAGACACAAATTTGTCCAAAGAGAATTGGAAGTTTGCTCAAACTTAGGTTAGACTCTTAGAGCATATAATTTTGAAACAAGGAAATGAAACCTTTCACCAGTGCTTAATGCTGACAGGTTACCTTTCAAATCCCCAAGAAAATTTACAGGAAATTCATCTAACCAATGTCGATTTTCATGGTTTACCGATGGTTCTTATATAAAGGATGAAAATGGTAAATATGATGCTGGCTATGCTATTGCAACTTCCTTTGAAGTCATTGAAACAACACCTTTACATTTTGGCTACTTTAATCTAAAAGGCTGAGTTTTTACTCAAGCTTGTGCCTTAGCTGAAGGTAAAACCACAAGCATTTATCCTGATAGTTGGTACACCTTTGGGGTAGTTCATGACCTTGGAAAATTATGGAAACAATGAGGGATTTTTGCCTCCAATGAGAATAAAAATTAAAAATGGTTTCTATGTCCAAAATTTATTAGATTCCATATTCTTGTTATTTGCTCTCACTAATAAAGTTCCAGGGCATTCCAGACTCAACTTCCTGGAGGCCAAAGTAATCCACCTTGATGGTGTTTCCACAAAAATCCTGCTCTCAAGGAAACTAACAGTCAAACTTCTATCTTGATTCAAAGGAGTCTTCTCCCAGATGATAATTTTGGAAAAATTGACAAGAAACCAAAAAACTGATGCATGAGAAAGAAAAACAGTGTTGGATATCTCATAATTATTAGCTTGATTAAAAGAGAATTCTGGTTTGAACCAAATAACAATCTGGCCCTACCAGAAATTCTAAAACTCT